>NW_027447671.1:0-26870 GCF_038048845.1 Mixophyes fleayi | reverse complement strand
TGATTCATTTCATGATTCATGATGCACTTCATGATTCATGATTTAATTCATGATTCATGATTCAATTCATGTTTCATGATTCGATTCATGATTCATGATTCAATTCATGATTCATGATTCATGATTCATGATTCAATTCATGATTTATGATTCGATTCATGATTCATGATCCGATTCATGATTCATGATTCGATTTATGATTTATGATTCAATTCATGATTCATGATTCATGATTCATGATTCAATTCATGATTTATGATTCGATCATGATTCATGATCCGATTCATGATTCATGATTCGATTTATGATTTATGATTCAATTCATGATTCATGATTCATGATTCAATTCAGGATTCATGATTTATGATTCAATTCATGATTCAATTCATGATTCATGATTCGATTCATGATGCATGATTCGATTCATGATTCAAGATTCATGATTCATGATTCATGATTCAATTCATGATTCATGATTTATTTCATGATTCATGATTTGATTCATGATTCATGATTCAATTCATGATTCATGATTCGATTCATGATTCATGATTCAATTCATGATTTATGATTTGATTCATGATTCATGATTCAATTCATGAATCATGATACATGATTCATGATTCAACTCATGATTCATGATTCATGATTCAATTCATGATTGATTTCATGATTCATGATTCAATTCATGATTCATGATTCATAATTCATGATTCGATTCATGATTCATGATTCATGATTCATAATTCATGATTCGATTCATGATTCATGATTCATGATTCGATTCATGATTCATGATTCAATTCATGATTCATGATTCATGATTCAATTCATGATTCATGATTCAATTCATGATTCATGATTCGATTCATGATTCATGATTCATGATTCATGATTCAATTCATGATTTTTGATTCGATTCATGATTCATGATTCATGATTCATGATTCAATTCATGATTCATGATTCGATTCATGATTAATGATTCATGAATCATGATTTATGATTCAATTCATGATTCAATTCATGATTAATGATTCAATTCATGATTCATGATTTTATTCATGATTCATGATTCAATTCATGATTCATGATTTAATTCATGATTCATGATTTGATTCATGATTCATGATTCAATTCATGATTCATGATTCATGATTAAATTCATGATTCATTTCATGATTCATGATTCATTTCATGATTCATGATTCAATTCATGAATCATGATTCAGTATTCATGATTCAATTCATGATTCATGATTCATGATTCAATTCATGATTCATTTCATGATTCATGATTAATGATTCAATTCATGATTCATTTTATGATTCATGATTCATTTCATGATTCATGATTCATTTTTTCAATTCATGATTCATTTCATGATTCATGATTCATTTCATGATTCATGATGCACTTCATGATTCATGATTTAATTCATGATTCATGATTCAATTCATGTTTCATGATTCGATTCATGATTCATGATTCAATTCATGATTCATGATTCATGATTCATGATTCAATTCATGATTTATGATTCGATTCATGATTCATGATCCATGATTCGATTTATGATTTATGATTCAATTCATGATTCATGATTCATTATTTAATTCATGATTCAATTCATGATTCATGATTCAATTCATGATTCATGATTCAATTCATGATTCATGATTCAATTCATGAATCATGATTCATGATTCAACTCATGATTCATGATTCAATTCATGATTAATTTTTGATTCATGATTTAATTCATGATTCATGATTCATTTCATGATTCATGATTCAATTCATGATTCATGATTCATGATTCAATTCATGATTCATGATTCATTATTTAATTCATGATTCATGATTCGATTCATGATTCATGATTCAATTCATAATTCATGATTCGATTCATGATTCATGATTCAATTCATGATTAATGATTCAATTTATGATTCAATTCATGATTCATGATTTAATTCATGATTCATGATTCGATTCATGATTCATGATTCAATTCATGATTCATGATTCATTATTTTATTCATGATTCATGATTCGATTCATTATTCATGATTCAATTCATGATTCATGATTCATGATTCAATTCATAATTCATGATTCAAGATTTATGATTCAATTCATGATTCATGATTCGATTCATGATGCATGATTCGATTCATGATTCATGATTCATGATTCAATTCAGGATTCATGATTTATGATTTAATTCATGATTCAATTCATGATTCATAATTCGATTCATGATGCATGATTCGATTCATGATTCAAGATTCATGATTCATGATTCATGATTCAATTCATGATTCATGATTTATTTCATGATTCATGATTTGATTCATGATTCATGATTCAATTCATGATTCATGATTCGATTCATGATTCATGATTCAATTCATGATTCATGATTTGATTCATGATTCATGATTCAATTCATGAATCATGATACATGATTCATGATTCAACTCATGATTCATGATTCATGATTCAATTCATGATTGATTTCATGATTCATGATTCAATTCATGATTCATGATTCATAATTCATGATTCGATTCATGATTCATGATTCATGATTCATAATTCATGATTCGATTCATGATTCATGATTCATGATTCGATTCATGATTCATGATTCAATTCATGATTCATGATTCATGATTCAATTCATGATTCATGATTCAATTCATGATTCATGATTCGATTCATGATTCATGATTCATGATTCATGATTCAATTCATGATTTTTGATTCGATTCATGATTCATGATTCATGATTCAATTCATGATTCATGATTCAATTCATGATTTATGATTCGATTCATGATTCATGATTCATGATTCAATTCATGATTCATGATTCGATTCATGATTAATGATTCATGAATCATGATTTATGATTCAATTCATGATTCAATTCATGATTAATGATTCAATTCATGATTCATGATTTTATTCATGATTCATGATTCAATTCATGATTCATGATTTAATTCATGATTCATGATTTGATTCATGATTCATGATTCAATTCATGATTCATGATTCATGATTAAATTCATGATTCATTTCATGATTCATGATTCATTTCATGATTCATGATTCAATTCATGAATCATGATTCAGTATTCATGATTCAATTCATGATTCATGATTCATGATTCAATTCATGATTCATTTCATGATTCATGATTAATGATTCAATTCATGATTCATTTTATGATTCATGATTCATTTCATGATTCATGATTCATTATTCAATTCATGATTCATTTCATGATTCATGATTCATTTCATGATTCATGATGCACTTCATGATTCATGATTTAATTCATGATTCATGATTCAATTCATGTTTCATGATTCGATTCATGATTCATGATTCAATTCATGATTCATGATTCATGATTCAATTCATGATTTATGATTCGATTCATGATTCATGATCCATGATTCGATTTATGATTTATGATTCAATTCATGATTCATGATTCATTATTTAATTCATGATTCAATTCATGATTCATGATTCAATTCATGATTCATGATTCAATTCATGATTCATGATTCAATTCATGAATCATGATTCATGATTCAACTCATGATTCATGATTCATGATTCAATTCATGATTAATTTCATGATTCATGATTTAATTCATGATTCATGATTCATTTCATGATTCATGATTCATTTCATGATTCATGATTCAATTCATGATTCATGATTCATGATTCAATTCATGATTCATGATTCATTATTTTATTCATGATTCATGATTCGATTCATTATTCATGATTCAATTCATGATTCATGATTCATGATTCAATTCATAATTCATGATTCAAGATTTATGATTCAATTCATGATTCATGATTCGATTCATGATGCATGATTCGATTCATGATTCATGATTCATGATTCATGATTCTTGATTCAATTCATGATTCATGATTCTTGATTCAATTCATGATTCATGATTCGATTCATGATTCATGATTCAATTCATGATTCATGATTTATGATTCAATTCATGATTCGATTCATGATTCATGATTCGATTCATGATGCATGATTCGATTCATGATTCATGATTCATGATTCATGATTCATGATTCAATTCATGATTCATGATTTAATTCATGATTCATGATTTGATTCATGATTCATGATTCAATTCATGATTCATGATTCATGATTTGATTCATGATTCATGATTCAATTCATGATTCATGATTTGATTCATGATTCATGATTCAATTCATGAATCATGATTCATGATTCATGATTCAACTCATGATTCATGATTCATGATTCAATTCATGATTCAATTCATGATTCATGATTTAATTCATGATTCATGATTCATGATTCAATTCATGATTCATGATTCATTATTTAATTCATGATTCATGATTCGATTCATGATTCATGATTCAATTCATGATTCATCATTCATGATTCATTATTCAATTCATGATTCATGATTCAATTCATGATTCATGAGTCGATTCATGATTCATGATTCATGATTCAATTCATGATTCATGATTCGATTCATGATTCATGATTCATGATTCGATTCATGATTCATGATTCAATTCATGATTCATGATTCATGATTCAATTCATGATTCATCATTCATGATTCATTATTCAATTCATAATTCATGATTCAATTCATGATTCATGAGTCGATTCATGATTCATGATTCAAGATTCATGATTCAATTCATGATTCATGATTCGATTCATGATTCATGATTCATGATTCGATTCATGATTCATGATTCGATTCATGATTCATTATTCAATTCATGATTTATGATTTATGATTCAATTTATGATTCAATTCATGATTCATGATTCATGATTCAATTCATGATTCATGATTCATTATTTAATTCATGATTCATGATTCGATTCATGATTCATGATTCAATTCATGATTCATGATTCATGATTCAATTCATGATTCATCATTCATGATTCATGATTCAATTCATGATTCTTGATTCAATTCATGATTCATGAGTCGATTCATGATTAATGATTCATGATTCAATTAATGATTCATGATTCATGATTCGATTCATGATTCATGATTCGATTCATGATTCATGATTCATAATTCATTATTCGATTCATGATTCATGATTCATGATTCATGATTCAATTCATGATTCATGATTTAATTCATGATTCATGATTCAATGCACGATAAATCATTCATGATTCATGATTCAATTCATGATTCATGATTCAATTCATGATTCATGAGTCGATTCATGATTCATGACTCATGATTTATGATTCAATTCATGATTAAGTATTCGATTCATGATTCATGATTCGATTCATGATTCATGATTCATAATTCATGATTCGATTCATGATTCATGATTCATGATTCAATTCATGATTCATGATTCAATTCATGATTCATGATTTGATTTATGATTCATGATTCAATTCATGATTCATGATTCATGATTCAATTCATGATTCATGATTCGATTCATGATTCATGATTCATGATTCATGATTCTTGATTCAATTCATGATTTATGATTCGATTCATGATTCATGATTCATGATTCAATTCATGATTCATGATTCAATTCATGATTTATGAGTCGATTCATGATTCATGATTCATGATTCATGATTCATGATTCAATTCATGATTCATGATTCGATTCATGATTAATGATTCAATTCATGAATCATGATTTATGATTCAATTCATGATTCAATTCATGATTAATGATTCAATTCATGATTCATGATTTTATTCATGATTCATGATTCAATTCATGATTCTTGATTTAATTCATGATTTGATTCATGATTCATGATTCAATTCATGAATCATGATTCAGTATTCATGATTCAATTCATGATTCATGATTCATGATTCAATTCATGATTCATTTCATGATTCATGATTCATTTCATGATTCATGATTCAATTCATGAATCATGATTCGATTCATGATTAATGATTCATGAATCATGATTTATGATTCAATTCATGATTCAATTCATGATTAATGATTCAATTCATGATTCATGATTTTATTCATGATTCATGATTCAATTCATGATTCATGATTTAATTCATGATTCATGATTTGATTCATGATTCATGATTCAATTCATGATTCATGATTCATGATTAAATTCATGATTCATTTCATGATTCATGATTCATTTCATGATTCATGATTCAATTCATGAATCATGATTCAGTATTCATGATTCAATTCATGATTCATGATTCATGATTCAATTCATGATTCATTTCATGATTCATGATTAATGATTCAATTCATGATTCATTTTATGATTCATGATTCATTTCATGATTCATGATTCATTTTTTCAATTCATGATTCATTTCATGATTCATGATTCATTTCATGATTCATGATGCACTTCATGATTCATGATTTAATTCATGATTCATGATTCAATTCATGTTTCATGATTCGATTCATGATTCATGATTCAATTCATGATTCATGATTCATGATTCATGATTCAATTCATGATTTATGATTCGATTCATGATTCATGATCCATGATTCGATTTATGATTTATGATTCAATTCATGATTCATGATTCATTATTTAATTCATGATTCAATTCATGATTCATGATTCAATTCATGATTCATGATTCAATTCATGATTCATGATTCAATTCATGAATCATGATTCATGATTCAACTCATGATTCATGATTCAATTCATGATTAATTTCATGATTCATGATTTAATTCATGATTCATGATTCATTTCATGATTGATGATTCAATTCATGATTCATGATTCATGATTCAATTCATGATTCATGATTCATTATTTAATTCATGATTCATGATTCGATTCATGATTCATGATTCAATTCATGATTCATGATTCGATTCATGATTCATGATTCAATTCATGATTAATGATTCAATTTATGATTCAATTCATGATTCATGATTTAATTCATGATTCATGATTCGATTCATGATTCATGATTCAATTCATGATTCATGATTCATTATTTTATTCATGATTCATGATTCGATTCATTATTCATGATTCAATTCATGATTCATGATTCATGATTCAATTCATAATTCATGATTCAAGATTTATGATTCAATTCATGATTCATGATTCGATTCATGATGCATGATTCGATTCATGATTCATGATTCATGATTCAATTCAGGATTCATGATTTATGATTCAATTCATGATTCAATTCATGATTCATAATTCGATTCATGATGCATGATTCGATTCATGATTCAAGATTCATGATTCATGATTCATGATTCAATTCATGATTCATGATTTATTTCATGATTCATGATTTGATTCATGATTCATGATTCAATTCATGATTCATGATTCGATTCATGATTCATGATTCAATTCATGATTCATGATTTGATTCATGATTCATGATTCAATTCATGAATCATGATACATGATTCATGATTCAACTCATGATTCATGATTCATGATTCAATTCATGATTGATTTCATGATTCATGATTCAATTCATGATTCATGATTCATAATTCATGATTCGATTCATGATTCATGATTCATGATTCATAATTCATGATTCGATTCATGATTCATGATTCATGATTCGATTCATGATTCATGATTCAATTCATGATTCATGATTCATGATTCAATTCATGATTCATGATTCAATTCATGATTCATGATTCGATTCATGATTCATGATTCATGATTCATGATTCAATTCATGATTTTTGATTCGATTCATGATTCATGATTCATGATTCAATTCATGATTCATGATTCAATTCATGATTTATGATTCGATTCATGATTCATGATTCATGATTCAATTCATGATTCATGATTCGATTCATGATTAATGATTCATGAATCATGATTTATGATTCAATTCATGATTCAATTCATGATTAATGATTCAATTCATGATTCATGATTTTATTCATGATTCATGATTCAATTCATGATTCATGATTTAATTCATGATTCATGATTTGATTCATGATTCATGATTCAATTCATGATTCATGATTCATGATTAAATTCATGATTCATTTCATGATTCATGATTCATTTCATGATTCATGATTCAATTCATGAATCATGATTCAGTATTCATGATTCAATTCATGATTCATGATTCATGATTCAATTCATGATTCATTTCATGATTCATGATTAATGATTCAATTCATGATTCATTTTATGATTCATGATTCATTTCATGATTCATGATTCATTATTCAATTCATGATTCATTTCATGATTCATGATTCATTTCATGATTCATGATGCACTTCATGATTCATGATTTAATTCATGATTCATGATTCAATTCATGTTTCATGATTCGATTCATGATTCATGATTCAATTCATGATTCATGATTCATGATTCAATTCATGATTTATGATTCGATTCATGATTCATGATCCATGATTCGATTTATGATTTATGATTCAATTCATGATTCATGATTCATTATTTAATTCATGATTCAATTCATGATTCATGATTCAATTCATGATTCATGATTCAATTCATGATTCATGATTCAATTCATGAATCATGATTCATGATTCAACTCATGATTCATGATTCATGATTCAATTCATGATTAATTTCATGATTCATGATTTAATTCATGATTCATGATTCATTTCATGATTCATGATTCAATTCATGATTCATGATTCATGATTCAATTCATGATTCATGATTCATTATTTAATTCATGATTCATGATTCGATTCATGATTCATGATTCAATTCATGATTCATGATTCGATTCATGATTCATGATTCAATTCATGATTTATGATTAATGATTCAATTTATGATTCAATTCATGATTCATGATTTAATTCATGATTCATGATTCGATTCATGATTCATGATTCAATTCATGATTCATGATTCATTATTTTATTCATGATTCATGATTCGATTCATTATTCATGATTCAATTCATGATTCATGATTCATGATTCAATTCATAATTCATGATTCAAGATTTATGATTCAATTCATGATTCATGATTCGATTCATGATGCATGATTCGATTCATGATTCATGATTCATGATTCATGATTCTTGATTCAATTCATGATTCATGATTCTTGATTCAATTCATGATTCATGATTCGATTCATGATTCATGATTCAATTCATGATTCATGATTTATGATTCAATTCATGATTCGATTCATGATTCATGATTCGATTCATGATGCATGATTCGATTCATGATTCATGATTCATGATTCATGATTCATGATTCAATTCATGATTCATGATTTAATTCATGATTCATGATTTGATTCATGATTCATGATTCAATTCATGATTCATGATTCATGATTTGATTCATGATTCATGATTCAATTCATGATTCATGATTTGATTCATGATTCATGATTCAATTCATGAATCATGATTCATGATTCATGATTCAACTCATGATTCATGATTCATGATTCAATTCATGATTCAATTCATGATTCATGATTTAATTCATGATTCATGATTCATGATTCAATTCATGATTCATGATTCATTATTTAATTCATGATTCATGATTCGATTCATGATTCATGATTCAATTCATGATTCATCATTCATGATTCATTATTCAATTCATGATTCATGATTCAATTCATGATTCATGAGTCGATTCATGATTCATGATTCATGATTCAATTCATGATTCATGATTCGATTCATGATTCATGATTCATGATTCGATTCATGATTCATGATTCAATTCATGATTCATGATTCATGATTCAATTCATGATTCATCATTCATGATTCATTATTCAATTCATAATTCATGATTCAATTCATGATTCATGAGTCGATTCATGATTCATGATTCAAGATTCATGATTCAATTCATGATTCATGATTCGATTCATGATTCATGATTCATGATTCGATTCATGATTCATGATTCGATTCATGATTCATTATTCAATTCATGATTTATGATTTATGATTCAATTTATGATTCAATTCATGATTCATGATTCATGATTCAATTCATGATTCATGATTCATTATTTAATTCATGATTCATGATTCGATTCATGATTCATGATTCAATTCATGATTCATGATTCATGATTCAATTCATGATTCATCATTCATGATTCATGATTCAATTCATGATTCTTGATTCAATTCATGATTCATGAGTCGATTCATGATTAATGATTCATGATTCAATTAATGATTCATGATTCATGATTCGATTCATGATTCATGATTCGATTCATGATTCATGATTCATAATTCATTATTCGATTCATGATTCATGATTCATGATTCATGATTCAATTCATGATTCATGATTTAATTCATGATTCATGATTCAATGCACGATAAATCATTCATGATTCATGATTCAATTCATGATTCATGATTCAATTCATGATTCATGAGTCGATTCATGATTCATGACTCATGATTTATGATTCAATTCATGATTAAGTATTCGATTCATGATTCATGATTCGATTCATGATTCATGATTCATAATTCATGATTCGATTCATGATTCATGATTCATGATTCAATTCATGATTCATGATTCAATTCATGATTCATGATTTGATTTATGATTCATGATTCAATTCATGATTCATGATTCATGATTCAATTCATGATTCATGATTCGATTCATGATTCATGATTCATGATTCATGATTCTTGATTCAATTCATGATTTATGATTCGATTCATGATTCATGATTCATGATTCAATTCATGATTCATGATTCAATTCATGATTTATGAGTCGATTCATGATTCATGATTCATGATTCATGATTCATGATTCAATTCATGATTCATGATTCGATTCATGATTAATGATTCAATTCATGAATCATGATTTATGATTCAATTCATGATTCAATTCATGATTAATGATTCAATTCATGATTCATGATTTTATTCATGATTCATGATTCAATTCATGATTCTTGATTTAATTCATGATTTGATTCATGATTCATGATTCAATTCATGAATCATGATTCAGTATTCATGATTCAATTCATGATTCATGATTCATGATTCAATTCATGATTCATTTCATGATTCATGATTCATTTCATGATTCATGATTCAATTCATGAATCATGATTCAGTATTCATGATTCAATTCATGATTCATGATTCATGATTCAATTCATGATTCATTTCATGATTCATGATTCATTTCATGATTCATGATTCATGATTCAATTCATGATTCATTTCATGATTCATGATTCATTTCATGATTCATGATGCACTTCATGATTCATGATTTAATTCATGATTCATGATTCAATTCATGTTTCATGATTCGATTCATGATTCATGATTCAATTCATGATTCATGATTCATGATTCATGATTCAATTCATGATTTATGATTCGATTCATGATTCATGATCCGATTTATGATTCATGATTCGATTTATGATTTATGATTCAATTCATGATTCATGATTCATGATTCAATTCAGGATTCATGATTTATGATTCAATTCATGATTCAATTCATGATTCATGATTCGATTCATGATGCATGATTCGATTCATGATTCAAGATTCATGATTCATGATTCATGATTAAATTCATGATTCATGATTTATTTCATGATTCATGATTTGATTCATGATTCATGATTCAATTCATGATTCATGATTCGATTCATGATTCATGATTCAATTCATGATTCATGATTTGATTCATGATTCATGATTCAATTCATGAATCATGATACATGATTCATGATTCAACTCATGATTCATGATTCATGATTCAATTCATGATTGATTTCATGATTCATGATTCAATTCATGATTCATGATTCATAATTCATGATTCGATTCATGATTCATGATTCATGATTCATAATTCATGATTCGATTCATGATTCATGATTCATGATTCGATTCATGATTCATGATTCAATTCATGATTCATGATTCATGATTCAATTCATGATTCATGATTCAATTCATGATTTTTGATTCGATTCATGATTCATGATTCATGATTCAATTCATGATTCATGATTCAATTCATGATTTATGATTCGATTCATGATTCATGATTCATGATTCAATTCATGATTCATGATTCGATTCATGATTAATGATTCATGAATCATGATTTATGATTCAATTCATGATTCAATTCATGATTAATGATTCAATTCATGATTCATGATTTTATTCATGATTCATGATTCAATTCATGATTCATGATTTAATTCATGATTCATGATTTGATTCATGATTCATGATTCAATTCATGATTCATGATTCATGATTAAATTCATGATTCATTTCATGATTCATGATTCATTTCATGATTCATGATTCAATTCATGAATCATGATTCAGTATTCATGATTCAATTCATGATTCATGATTCATGATTCAATTCATGATTCATTTCATGATTCATGATTAATGATTCAATTCATGATTCATTTTATGATTCATGATTCATTTCATGATTCATGATTCATTATTCAATTCATGATTCATTTCATGATTCATGATTCATTTCATGATTCATGATGCACTTCATGATTCATGATTTAATTCATGATTCATGATTCAATTCATGTTTCATGATTCGATTCATGATTCATGATTCAATTCATGATTCATGATTCATGATTCATGATTCAATTCATGATTTATGATTCGATTCATGATTCATGATCCATGATTCGATTTATGATTTATGATTCAATTCATGATTCATGATTCATTATTTAATTCATGATTCAATTCATGATTCATGATTCAATTCATGATTCATGATTCGATTCATGATTCATGATTCATGATTCGATTTATGATTTATGATTCAATTCATGATTCATGATTCATTATTTAATTCATGATTCGATTCATGATTCATGATTCAATTCATGATTCATGATTCAATTCATGATTCATGATTCAATTCATGATTCATGATTCGATTCATGATTCATGATTCATGATTCTTGATTCAATTCATGATTCATGATTCGATTCATGATTCATGATTCAATTCATGATTCATGATTTATGATTCAATTTATGATTCAATTCATGATTCATGATTCAATTCATAATTCATGATTCGATTCATGATTCATGATTCAATTCATGATTCATGATTCATGATTCATTTCATGATTCATGATTCAATTCATGATTCATGATTCATGATTCAATTCATGATTAATGATTCATTATTTAATTCATGCTTCATGATTCGATTCATGATTCATGATTCAATTCATGATTCATGATTCATGATTCAATTCATGATTCATCATTCATGATTCATGATTCAATTCATGATTCATGATTCAATTCATCATTCATGATTCATGATTCAATTCATGATTCATGATTCAATTCATGATTCGTGAGTCGATTCATGATTCATGATTCATGATTCAATTCATGATTTATAATTAATGATTCGATTCAAGATTCATGATTCGATTCATGATCCATGATTTATAATTAATGATTCGATTCATGATTCATGATTCATGATTCATGATTCAATTCATGATTCATGATTCAATTCATGATTAATAATTCATGATTCAATTCATGATTCATCATTCATGATTCATGATTCAATTCATGATTCATGATTCAATTCATGATTCATGAGTCGATTCATGATTTGTGATTCATGATTCAATTCATGATTCATGGTTCGATTCATGATTCATGATTCATAATTCATGATTTGATTCATGATTCATGATTCATGATTCATGATTCAATTCATGATTTATGATTCAATTCATGATTCATGATTCGATTCATGATTCATGATTCAATTCATGATTCATGATTCGATTCATGATTCATGATTCATTATTTAATTCATAATTCATGATTCAAGATTCATGATTCAATTCATGATTCATGATTCATTATTTAATTCATGATTCATGATTCGATTCATGATTCATGATTCAATTCATGATTCATGATTCATGATTTAATTCATAATTCATGATTCAAGATTCATGATTCAATTCATGATTCATGATTCGATTCATGATGCATGATTCGATTCATGATTTATGATTCATGATTCATGATTCATGATTCAATTCATGATTCATGATTCGATTCATGATTCATGATTCAATTCATGATTCATGATTTATGATTCAATTCATGATTCAATTCATGATTCATGATTCGATTCATGATGCATGATTCGATTCATGATTCATGATTCATGATTCAATTCATGATTCATGATTCGATTCATGATTCATGATTCATGATTAATGATTCAATTTATGATTCAATTCATGATTCATGATTCAATTCATGATTCATGATTCATGATTCGATTCATGATTCATGATTCATATCATGATTCATGATTCATTATTTAATTCATGATTCATGATTCGATTCATGATTCATGATTCAATTCATGATTCATGATTCAATTCATAATTCATGATTCAAGATTCATGATTCAATTCATGATTCATGATTCGATTCATGATGCATGATTCGATTCATGATTCATGATTCAATTCATGATTCATGATTTATGATTCAATGCATGATTCAATTCATGATTCATGATTGGATTCATGATGCATGATTCGATTCATGATTCATGATTCATGATTCAATTCATGATTCATGATTCATGATTTGATTCATGATTCATGATTCAATTCATGATTCATGATTTGATTCATGATTCATGATTCAATTCATGAATCATGATTCATGATTCATGATTCAACTCATGATTCATGATTCATGATTCAATTCATGATTCATTTCATGATTCATGATTCAATTCATGATTCATGATTCATGATTCAATTCATGATTCATGATTCGATTCATGATTCATGATTCAATTCATGATTCATGATTCAATTCATGATTCATCATTCATGATTCAATTCATGATTCATCATTCATGATTCATTATTCAATTCATGATTCATGATTCAATTCATGATTCATGAGTCAATTCATGATTTATGATTCATGATTCAATTCATGATTCATGATTCGATTCATGATTCATGATTCGATTCATGATTCATGATTCATGATTCAATTCATGATTCATGATTTATGATTCATGATTTATGATTCAATTCATGATTCAATTCATGATTCATGATTCGATTCATGATGCATGATTCGATTCATGAATCATGATTCAGTATTCATGATTCATTTCATGATTCATGATTCATTTCATGATTCATGATTCATTATTCAATTCATGATTCATTTCATGATTCATGATTCATTTCATGATTCATGATTCATTTCATGATTCATGATTTAATTTATGATTATTGATTCATGATTCAATTCATGATTCATGATGCACTTCATGATTCATGATTTAATTCATGATTCATGATTCAATTCATGATTCATGATTCGATTCATGATTCATGATTCGATTTATGATTCATGATTCAATTCATGATTTATGATTAATGATTCAATTTATGATTCAATTCAAGATTCATGATTCAATTCATGATTCATGATTCATGATTCGATTCATGATTCATGATTCAATTCATGATTCATGATTCATTATTTAATTCATGATTCATGATTAGATTCATGATTCATGATTCAATTCATGATTCATGATTCATGATTCAATTCAAAATTCATGATTCAAGATTCATGATTCAATTCATGATTCATGATTCGATTCATGATGCATGATTCGATTCATGATTCATGATTCATGATTCATGATTCATGATTCGATTCATGATGCATGATTTGATTCAAGATTCATGATTCATGATTCATGATTCATGATTCAATTCATGATTCATGATTCAATTCATGATTCATGATTCGATTCATGATGCATGATTTGATTCAAGATTCATGATTCATGATTCATGAATTATGATTCAATTCATGATTCATGATTTAATTCATGATTCATGATTTGATTCATGATTCATGATTCAATTCATGATTCATGATTCATGATTTGATTCATGATTCATGATTCAATTCATGATTCATGATTTGATTCATAATTCATGATTCAATTCATGAATCATGATTCATGATTCATGATTCAACTCATGATTCATGATTCAATTCATGATTCATTTCATGATTCATGATTCAATTCATGATTCATGATTCATGATTCAATTCATGATTCATGATTCATTATTTAATTCATGATTCATGATTTATGATTCAATTCATGATTCATGATTTGATTCATGATTCATGATTTGATTCATGATTCATGATTCAATTCATGATTCATGATTCATGATTTGATTCATGATTCATGATTCAATTCATGATTCATGATTTGATTCATAATTCATGATTCAATTCATGAATCATGATTCAACTCATGATTCATGATTCAATTCATGATTCATTTCATGATGCATGATTCAATTCATGATTTATGATTCATGATTCATGATTCATGATTCAATTCATGATTCATGATTTATGATTCAATTCATGATTCAATTCATGATTCATGATTCGATTCATGATGCATGATTCGATTCATGATTCATGATTCATGATTCAATTCATGATTCATGATTCGATTCATGATTCATGATTCAATTCATGATTTATGATTAATGATTCAATTTATGATTCAATTCATGATTCATGATTCAATTCATGATTCATGATTCATGATTCGATTCATGATTCATGATTCATATCATGATTCATGATTCATTATTTAATTCATGATTCATGATTCGATTCATGATTCATGATTCAATTCATGATTCATGATTCAATTCATAATTCATGATTCAAGATTCATGATTCAATTCATGATTCATGATTCGATTCATGATGCATGATTCGATTCATGATTTATGATTCATGATTCATGATTCAATTCATGATTCATGATTCGATTCATGATTCATGATTCAATTCATGATTCATGATTTATGATTCAATGCATGATTCAATTCATGATTCATGATTGGATTCATGATGCATGATTCGATTCATGATTCATGATTCATGATTCATGATTCAATTCATGATTCTTGATTCATGATTTGATTCATGATTCATGATTCAATTCATGATTCATGATTTGATTCATGATTCATGATTCAATTCATGAATCATGATTCATGATTCATGATTCAACTCATGATTCATGATTCATGATTCAATTCATGATTCATTTCATGATTCATGATACAATTCATGATTCATGATTCATGATTCAATTCATGATTCATGATTCGATTCATGATTCATGATTCAATTCATGATTCATGATTCATGATTCAATTCATGATTCATCATTCATGATTCAATTCATGATTCATCATTCATGATTCATTATTCAATTCATGATTCATGATTCAATTCATGATTCATGAGTCGATTCATGATTTATGATTCATGATTCAATTCATGATTCATGATTCGATTCATGATTCATGATTCGATTCATGATTCATGATTCATGATTCAATTCATGATTCATGATTTATGATTCATGATTTATGATTCAATTCATGATTCAATTCATGATTCATGATTCGATTCATGATGCATGATTCGATTCATGAATCATGATTCAGTATACATGATTCATTTCATGATTCATGATTCATTTCATGATTCATGATTCATTATTCAATTCATGATTCATTTCATGATTCATGATTCATTTCATGATTCATGATTCATTTCATGATTCATGATTTAATTTATGATTAATGATTCATGATTCAATTCATGATTCATGATGCACTTCATGATTCATGATTTAATTCATGATTCATGATTCAATTCATGATTCATGATTCGATTGATGATTCATGATTCAATTCATGATTTATGATTAATGATTCAATTTATGATTCAATTCAAGATTCATGATTCAATTCATGATTCATGATTCATGATTCGATTCATGATTCATGATTCAATTCATGATTCATGATTCATTATTTAATTCATGATTCATGATTAGATTCATGATTCATGATTCAATTCATGATTCATGATTCATGATTCAATTCAAAATTCATGATTCAAGATCATGATTCAATTCATGATTCATGATTCGATTCATGATGCATGATTCGATTCATGATTCATGATTCATGATTCATGATTCATGATTCAATTCATGATTCATGATTTATGATTCAATTCATGATTCAATTCATGATTCATGATTCGATTCATGATGCATGATTCGATTCATGATTCATGATTCATGATTCAATTCATGATTCATGATTCGATTCATGATTCATGATTCAATTCATGATTTATGATTAATGATTCAATTTATGATTCAATTCATGATTCATGATTCAATTCATGATTCATGATTCATGATTCGATTCATGATTCATGATTCATATCATGATTCATGATTCATTATTTAATTCATGATTCATGATTCGATTCATGATTCATGATTCAATTCATGATTCATGATTCAATTCATAATTCATGATTCAAGATTCATGATTCAATTCATGATTCATGATTCGATTCATGATGCATGATTCGATTCATGATTTATGATTCATGATTCATGATTCAATTCATGATTCATGATTCGATTCATGATTCATGATTCAATTCATGATTCATGATTTATGATTCAATGCATGATTCAATTCATGATTCATGATTGGATTCATGATGCATGATTCGATTCATGATTCATGATTCATGATTCAATTCATGATTCATGATTCATGATTTGATTCATGATTCATGATTCAATTCATGATTCATGATTTGATTCATGATTCATGATTCAATTCATGAATCATGATTCATGATTCATGATTCAACTCATGATTCATGATTCATGATTCAATTAATGATTCATTTCATGATTCATGATACAATTCATGATTCATGATTCATGATTCAATTCATGATTCATGATTCGATTCGTGATTCATGATTCAATTCATGATTCATGATTCATGATTCAATTCATGATTCATCATTCATGATTCAATTCATGATTCATCATTCATGATTCATTATTCAATTCATGATTCATGATTCAATTCATGATTCATGAGTCGATTCATGATTTATGATTCATGATTCAATTCATGATTCATGATTCGATTCATGATTCATGATTCGATTCATGATTCATGATTCATGATTCAATTCATGATTCATGATTTATGATTCATGATTTATGATTCAATTCATGATTCAATTCATGATTCATGATTCGATTCATGATGCATGATTCGATTCATGAATCATGATTCAGTATACATGATTCATTTCATGATTCATGATTCATTTCATGATTCATGATTCATTATTCAATACATGATTCATTTCATGATTCATGATTCATTTCATGATTCATGATTCATTTCATGATTCATGATTCATTTCATGATTCATGATTTAATTTATGATTAATGATTCATGATTCAATTCATGATTCATGATGCACTTCATGATTCATGATTTAATTCATGATTCATGATTCAATTCATGATTCATGATTCGATTCATGATTCATGATTCAATTCATGATTTATGATTAATGATTCAATTTATGATTCAATTCAAGATTCATGATTCAATTCATGATTCATGATTCATGATTCGATTCATGATTCATGATTCAATTCATGATTCATGATTCATTATTTAATTCATGATTCATGATTAGATTCATGATTCATGATTCAATTCATGATTCATGATTCATGATTCAATTCAAAATTCATGATTCAAGATCATGATTCAATTCATGATTCATGATTCGATTCATGATGCATGATTCGATTCATGATTCATGATTCATGATTCATGATTCATGATTCGATTCATGATGCATGATTTGATTCAAGATTCATGATTCATGATTCATGATTCGATTCATGATGCATGATTTGATTCAAGATTCATGATTCATGATTCATGATTCATGATTCAATTCATGATTCATGATTTAATTCATGATTCATGATTTGATTCATGATTCATGATTCAATTCATGATTCATGATTTGATTCATGATTCATGATTCAATTCATGATTCATGATTTGATTCATGATTCATGATTCAATTCATGAATCATGATTCATGATTCATGATTCAACTCATGATTCATGATTCAATTCATGATTCATTTCATGATTCATGATTCAATTCATGATCATGATTCATGATTCAATTCATGATTCATGATTCATTATTTAATTCATGATTCATGATTTATGATTCAATTCCTGATTCAATTCATGATTCATGATTCGATTCATGATTCATGATTCAATTCATGATTCATGATTCATGATTCATTTCATGATTCATCATTCATGATTCATTATTCAATTCATGATTCATGATTCAATTCATGATTCATGAGTCAATTCATGATTCATGATTCAATTCATGATTCATGATTCGATTCATGATTCATGATTCATGATTCGATTCATGATTCATGATTCATGATCAATTCATGATTCATGATTCAATTCATGATTCATGATTCGATTCATGATGCATGATTTGATTCAAGATTCATGATTCATGATTCATGAATTATGATTCAATTCATGATTCATGATTTAATTCATGATTCATGATTTGATTCATGATTCATGATTCAATTCATGATTCATGATTCATGATTTGATTCATGATTCATGATTCAATTCATGATTCATGATTTGATTCATAATTCATGATTCAATTCATGAATCATGATTCATGATTCATCTCATGATTCATGATTCAATTCATGATTCATTTCATGATTCATGATTCAATTCATGATTCATGATTCATGATTCAATTCATGATTCATGATTCAATATTTAATTCATGATTCATGATTTATGATTCAATTCATGATTCATGATTTGATTCATGATTCATGATTTGATTCATGATTCATGATTCAATTCATGATTCATGATTCATGATTTGATTCATGATTCATGATTCAATTCATGATTCATGATTTGATTCATAATTCATGATTCAATTCATGAATCATGATTCATGATTCATGATTCAACTCATGATTCATGATTCAATTCATGATTCATTTCATGATGCATGATTCAATTCATGATTTATGATTCATGATTCATGATTCATGATTCAATTCATGATTCATGATTTATGATTCAATTCATGATTCAATTCATGATTCATGATTCGATTCATGATGCATGATTCGATTCATGATTCATGATTCATGATTCAATTCATGATTCATGATTCGATTCATGATTCATGATTCAATTCATGATTTATGATTAATGATTCAATTTATGATTCAATTCATGATTCATGATTCAATTCATGATTCATGATTCATGATTCGATTCATGATTCATGATTCATATCATGATTCATGATTCATTATTTAATTCATGATTCATGATTCGATTCATGATTCATGATTCAATTCATGATTCATGATTCAATTCATAATTCATGATTCAAGATTCATGATTCAATTCATGATTCATGATTCGATTCATGATGCATGATTCGATTCATGATTTATGATTCATGATTCATGATTCAATTCATGATTCATGATTCGATTCATGATTCATGATTCAATTCATGATTCATGATTTATGATTCAATGCATGATTCAATTCATGATTCATGATTGGATTCATGATGCATGATTCGATTCATGATTCATGATTCATGATTCATGATTCAATTCATGATTCTTGATTCATGATTTGATTCATGATTCATGATTCAATTCATGATTCATGATTTGATTCATGATTCATGATTCAATTCATGAATCATGATTCATGATTCATGATTCAACTCATGATTCATGATTCATGATTCAATTCATGATTCATTTCATGATTCATGATACAATTCATGATTCATGATTCATGATTCAATTCATGATTCATGATTCGATTCATGATTCATGATTCAATTCATGATTCATGATTCATGATTCAATTCATGATTCATCATTCATGATTCAATTCATGATTCATCATTCATGATTCATTATTCAATTCATGATTCATGATTCAATTCATGATTCATGAGTCGATTCATGATTTATGATTCATGATTCAATTCATGATTCATGATTCGATTCATGATTCATGATTCGATTCATGATTCATGATTCATGATTCAATTCATGATTCATGATTTATGATTCATGATTTATGATTCAATTCATGATTCAATTCATGATTCATGATTCGATTCATGATGCATGATTCGATTCATGAATCATGATTCAGTATACATGATTCATTTCATGATTCATGATTCATTTCATGATTCATGATTCATTATTCAATTCATGATTCATTTCATGATTCATGATTCATTTCATGATTCATGATTCATTTCATGATTCATGATTTAATTTATGATTAATGATTCATGATTCAATTCATGATTCATGATGCACTTCATGATTCATGATTTAATTCATGATTCATGATTCAATTCATGATTCATGATTCGATTGATGATTCATGATTCAATTCATGATTTATGATTAATGATTCAATTTATGATTCAATTCAAGATTCATGATTCAATTCATGATTCATGATTCATGATTCGATTCATGATTCATGATTCAATTCATGATTCATGATTCATTATTTAATTCATGATTCATGATTAGATTCATGATTCATGATTCAATTCATGATTCATGATTCATGATTCAATTCAAATTCATGATTCAAGATCATGATTCAATTCATGATTCATGATTCGATTCATGATGCATGATTCGATTCATGATTCATGATTCATGATTCATGATTCATGATTCAATTCATGATTCATGATTTATGATTCAATTCATGATTCAATTCATGATTCATGATTCGATTCATGATGCATGATTCGATTCATGATTCATGATTCATGATTCAATTCATGATTCATGATTCGATTCATGATTCATGATTCAATTCATGATTTATGATTAATGATTCAATTTATGATTCAATTCATGATTCATGATTCAATTCATGATTCATGATTCATGATTCGATTCATGATTCATGATTCATATCATGATTCATGATTCATTATTTAATTCATGATTCATGATTCGATTCATGATTCATGATTCAATTCATGATTCATGATTCAATTCATAATTCATGATTCAAGATTCATGATTCAATTCATGATTCATGATTCGATTCATGATGCATGATTCGATTCATGATTTATGATTCATGATTCATGATTCAATTCATGATTCATGATTCGATTCATGATTCATGATTCAATTCATGATTCATGATTTATGATTCAATGCATGATTCAATTCATGATTCATGATTGGATTCATGATGCATGATTCGATTCATGATTCATGATTCATGATTCAATTCATGATTCATGATTCATGATTTGATTCATGATTCATGATTCAATTCATGATTCATGATTTGATTCATGATTCATGATTCAATTCATGAATCATGATTCATGATTCATGATTCAACTCATGATTCATGATTCATGATTCAATTAATGATTCATTTCATGATTCATGATACAATTCATGATTCATGATTCATGATTCAATTCATGATTCATGATTCGATTCGTGATTCATGATTCAATTCATGATTCATGATTCATGATTCAATTCATGATTCATCATTCATGATTCAATTCATGATTCATCATTCATGATTCATTATTCAATTCATGATTCATGATTCAATTCATGATTCATGAGTCGATTCATGATTTATGATTCATGATTCAATTCATGATTCATGATTCGATTCATGATTCATGATTCGATTCATGATTCATGATTCATGATTCAATTCATGATTCATGATTTATGATTCATGATTTATGATTCAATTCATGATTCAATTCATGATTCATGATTCGATTCATGATGCATGATTCGATTCATGAATCATGATTCAGTATACATGATTCATTTCATGATTCATGATTCATTTCATGATTCATGATTCATTATTCAATACATGATTCATTTCATGATTCATGATTCATTTCATGATTCATGATTCATTTCATGATTCATGATTCATTTCATGATTCATGATTTAATTTATGATTAATGATTCATGATTCAATTCATGATTCATGATGCACTTCATGATTCATGATTTAATTCATGATTCATGATTCAATTCATGATTCATGATTCGATTCATGATTCATGATTCAATTCATGATTTATGATTAATGATTCAATTTATGATTCAATTCAAGATTCATGATTCAATTCATGATTCATGATTCATGATTCGATTCATGATTCATGATTCAATTCATGATTCATGATTCATTATTTAATTCATGATTCATGATTAGATTCATGATTCATGATTCAATTCATGATTCATGATTCATGATTCAATTCAAAATTCATGATTCAAGATCATGATTCAATTCATGATTCATGATTCGATTCATGATGCATGATTCGATTCATGATTCATGATTCATGATTCATGATTCATGATTCGATTCATGATGCATGATTTGATTCAAGATTCATGATTCATGATTCATGATTCGATTCATGATGCATGATTTGATTCAAGATTCATGATTCATGATTCATGATTCATGATTCAATTCATGATTCATGATTTAATTCATGATTCATGATTTGATTCATGATTCATGATTCAATTCATGATTCATGATTTGATTCATGATTCATGATTCAATTCATGATTCATGATTTGATTCATGATTCATGATCAATTCATGAATCATGATTCATGATTCATGATTCAACTCATGATTCATGATTCAATTCATGATTCATTTCATGATTCATGATTCAATTCATGATTCATGATTCATGATTCAATTCATGATTCATGATTCATTATTTAATTCATGATTCATGATTTATGATTCAATTCCTGATTCAATTCATGATTCATGATTCGATTCATGATTCATGATTCAATTCATGATTCATGATTCATGATTCATTTCATGATTCATCATTCATGATTCATTATTCAATTCATGATTCATGATTCAATTCATGATTCATGAGTCAATTCATGATTCATGATTCAATTCATGATTCATGATTCGATTCATGATTCATGATTCATGATTCGATTCATGATTCATGATTCATGATTCAATTCATGATTCATGATTTATGATTCAATTCCTGATTCAATTCATGATTCATGATTCGATTCATGATTCATGATTCATGATTCATGATTCAATTCATGATTCATGATTTAATTCATGATTCATGATTTGATTCATGATTCATGATTCATGATTCATGATTCATGATTCATGATTCAATTAATGATTCATTATTCAATTCATGATTCATGATTTGATTCATGATTCATGATTCAATTCATGAATCATGATTCATGATTCATGATTCAACTCATGATTCATGATTCATGATTCAATTCATGATTGATTTCATGATTCATGATTCAATTCATGATTCATTATTCATGATTCAATTCATGATTCATGATTCATTATTTAATTCATGATTCATGATTCGATTCATGATTCATGATTCAATTCATGATTCATGATTCATGATTCAATTCATGATTCATCATTTATGATTCATTATTCAATTCATAATTCATGATTCAATTCATGATCTCATGAGTCGATTCATGATTCATGATTCATGATTCATGATTCATGATTCATGATTCAATTCATGATTCATGATTCGATTCATGATTCATGATTCATGATTCGATCATGATTCATGATTCGATTCATGATTCATGATTCAATTCATAATTCATGATTCAAGATTCATGATTCAATTCATGATTCATGATTCGTTTCATGATGCATGATTCGATTCATGATTCATGATTTAATTCATGATTCATGATTTATGATTCAATGCATGATTCAATTCATGATTCATGATTCGATTCATGATGCATGATTCGATCATGATTCATGATTCATGATTCAATTCATGATTCATGATTCATGATTTGATTCATGATTCATGATTCAATTCATGATTCATGATTTAAATCATGATTCATGATTCATTCATGAATCATGATTCATGATTCATGATTCAACTCATGATTCATGATTCATGATTCAATTCATGATTCATGATTCGATTCATGATTCATGATTCAATTCATGATTCATGATTCAATTCATGATTCATGATTCAATTCATGATTCATGATTCATGATTCAATTCATGATTCATCATTCATGATTCATTATTCAATTCATGATTCATGATTCAATTCATGATTCATGATTCAATTCATGATTCGATTCATGATTCATGATTCATGATTCGATTCATGATTCATGATTCATGATTCGATTCATGATTCATGATTCATGATTCAATTCATGATTCATGATTTATGATTCATGATTTATGATTCAATTCATGATTCAATTCATGATTCATGATTCATGATTCATGATTCAATTCATGATTCATGATTCATGATTCGATTCATGATTCATGATTCGATTCATGATTCATGATTCATGATTCGATTCATGATTCATGATTCGATTCATGATTCATGATTCATAATTCATGATTCGATTAATGATTCATGATTCATGATTCATGATTAAATTCATGATTCATGATTCATGATTCAATTCATGATTCATTATTCCATGATTCATGATTCAATTCATGATTCATGATTCAATTCATGATTCATGAGTCGATTCATGATTATA
>NW_027447670.1:0-26903 GCF_038048845.1 Mixophyes fleayi | reverse complement strand
TGAATTAGGATTTATATATGGTGAAATGAATGATGAGTGAGGAAATAAATGATGCATGATGAATGATGAAATGAATGATGAATGATGAAATGAATGATGAATGATGAAATGAATGATAAATGATGAAATGAATGATGAAAGCTGAATGATGAAATGAATGATGAATGATGAAATGGATGAAGAGTGATGAATCATGAAATGAATGATGAATAATGAAATGAATGATGAATGATGAAATAAATAAAAAATGCAGAATATTGAAATGAATGGTGATTGATAAATGATGAAATGAATGATGAATGATGATATGAATGATGAATGATGAATTACAAAATGAATGATGAATGAGGAATGATGAAATGAATGATGAATGATAAAATGAATGATGAATGATGAAAGGATTGATGAATGATGAATTAGGAATTAGAAATGGTGAAATGAATGATGAATGAGGAAATGAATGATGCATGATGAATGATGAAATGAATGATGAATGATGAAATGAATGATAAAATGAATGATGAAATGAATGATGTATGATGAAATGAATGATGAATGATGAATGATGAAATGAATGATGAATGATGAAATGAATGATAATTCATGAATGATGAAATGAATGATCAATGATGATATGAATTATGAATAATGAAATGAATGATTAAATGAATGAAGAATGATTAAATGAATGATGAAACGAATGATGAATGATGAAATGAATGATTAATGATGAATGATGAAATGAATGATGAATGATCAAATGAATGATGAATGATGAATGATCAAATGAATGATGAACGATGAATGATGAATGATGAAATAAATAATGAATGATGAAATGAATGATGAATGTTGAAATGAATGATGAGTGATTAATGATGAAATGAATGATGAATGATTAATGATGAATTGAATGATGAATGATGAATGATTAAATGAATGATGAAATGAATGATGAATGATGAAATGACTGATGAATGATGAAATGAATGATGAATGATGAAATGAATGATGAAAGCTGAATGATGAATGACAAAATGAATAAAAAATGCAGAATATTGAAATGAATGATGATTGATAAATGATGAAATGAATGATGAATGATGAAATGAATGATGAATGATGAATTACAAAATGAATGATGAATGAGGAATGATGAAATGAATGATGAATGATAAAATGAATGATGAATGATGAAAAGATTGATGAATGATGAAATGATTGTTGAATGATGAATGATGAAATGAATGATGAATGATGAAATGAATGATGAATGATGAATAAGGAATTATGAATTAGGATTTAGATATGGTGAAATGAATGAGGAAATAAATGATGCATGATGAATGATGAAATGAATGATGAATGATGAATGATAAAATGAATGATGAATGATGGAATGAATGATAAAATGAATGATGAAATGAATGATGAATGATGAAATAAAGGATGAATGATGAATGATGGAATGAATGATGAATGATGAAATCAATGATGAATGATGAAATGAATTATGAATAATGAAATGAATGATTAAATGAATGATGAAACGAATGATAAATGATGAAATGAATGATTAATGATGAATGATGAATGATAAAATGAATGATGAACGATGAATGAATGATGAAATGAATTATGAATGATGAATGATATAATAAATGATGATGTGAATGACGAGTGATAAATGATAAAATGAAGGATAAGTGATGAATGATGAATGATGAAAGAGAGATGAATGATGAAATGAATGATGAATGATGACATGAATGATGAATGATATGATAAATGATGATGTGAATGACGAGTGATAAATGATAAAATGAATGATGAGTGATGAATGATGAAATGAATGATGAATAATGAAATAAATGATGAATGATGAAATGAATGATGATTGATGAATGATGAAATGATTGATGAATGATAAAATGAATGATGAATGATGAAATGAATGATGAATGATGAAATGAATGACGAATGATGAATGATGACATGAATGATGCATGTAATGATGAATGATGAAATGAATGACGAATGATGAATGATGAAATGAATGATGAATAATGAAATGAATGATGAATGATTAAATGAATGATGAATGTTGAAATGAATGATGAATGATGAAATGAATGATGAATGATGAAATGAATGATGAATGATGAATTACAAAATGAATGATGAATGAGGAATGATGAAATGAATGATGAATGATAAAATGAATGATGAATGATGAAAAGATTGATGAATGATGAAATGATTGTTGAATGATGAATGATGAAATGAATGATGAATGATGAAATGAATGATGAATGATGAATATGGAATTATGAATTAGGATTTAGATATGGTGAAATGAATGAGGAAATAAATGATGCATGATGAATGATGAAATGAATGATGAATGATGAAATGAATGATGAATGATAAAATGAATGATGAATGATGGAATGAATGATAAAATGAATGATGAAATGAATGATGAATGATGAAATAAAGGATGAATGATGAATGATGGAATGAATGATGAATGATGAAATCAATGATGAATGATGGAATGAATGATGAATGATGAAATGAATGATGAATAATAAATGGTATGATGAATGATGAAATGAATGACGATTGATGAATGATAAAATGAATGATAAGTGATGAATGATGAAATGAAAGATGAATAATGAAATAAATGATGAATGATGAAATGAATGATGATTGATGAATGATAAGATGAATGATGAATGATGAAATGAATGATGAATGATAAAATGAATCATGAATGATGAATAATGAAATGAATGATGAATGATGAAATGAATGATGAGTGATAAATGATGTATGATGAAATGAATGATGAAATGAATGATGAATTATGAATGATGAATTATGAATGATGAATGATGAATGATGAAATAAATAATGAATGATGAAATGAATGATGAAATGAATGATGAGTGAGGAATGATGAATGATGAATTAGGAATTAGGAATGGTGAAATGAATGATGAATGAGGAAATGAATGATGCATGATGAATGATGAAATGAATGATTAATGATGAATGATGAAATGGATGATGAATGATAAAATGAATGATGAATGATGAATGATGAATGATGAATGATGAATGATGAAATGAATGATGAACAATGAATGATGAAATGAATGATGAGTGATGAATGATGTATGATGAAATGAATGATGAATGATGAAATGAATGATGATTGATGAATGATAAGATGATAAGATGAATGATGAATGATGAATGATAAAATGAATGATAAAATGAATGTTGAAATGAATGATGAAATGAATGATGAATGATTAATGATGAAAGAGAGATGAATGATGAAATGAATGATGAATGATGAAATGAATGATGAATGATGAATGATGAAATGAATTATGAATGATAAATGATATAATAAATGATGATGTGAATGACGAGTGATGAATGATAAAATGAATGATGAATGATGAATGATGAAATGAATGATGAATAATGAAATGAATGATGAATGATGAAATGAATGATGATTTATGAATGATAAGATGAATGATGAATGATGAAATGAATGATGAGTGAAGAGTGATGAATGATGAATAATGAAATGAATGATGAATGATGAAATGAATGATGAATGATATGATGAATGATGAAATGAATGATGAATGATGAAATAAAAGATGAATAATGAAATGAATGATGAATGATGAAATGAATGATGATTGAAGAATGATAAGATGAATGATGAATGATGAATGATGAAATGAATGATGAATGATAAAATGAATGATAAAATGAATAATGAATGATTAATGATGAAAGAGAGATGAATGATGAAATGAATGATGAATGATGAAATGAATGATGAATGATGAAATAAATTATGAATGATGAATGATATGATAAATGATGTTGTGAATGACGAGTGATGAATGATAAAATGAATGATGAGTGATGAATGATGAATGATGAAATGAATGATGAATAATGAAATGAATGATAAATGATGAAATGAATGATGATTTATGAATGATAAGATGAATGATGAAATGAATGATGAATGATGAATGATGAAATGAATGATGAGTGATGAATGATGAAATGAATGATGAATAATGAAATGAATGATGAATGATGAAATGAATGATGATTGAAGAATGATAAGATGAATGATGAATGATGAATGATGAAATGAATGATGAATGATAAAATGAATGATGAAATGAATGATGAATGATTAATGATGAAAGAGAGATGAATGATGAAATCAATGATGAATGATGAAATGAATGATGAATGATGCATGATATGATGAATGATGAAATGAATGACGAGTGAGGAATGATAAAATGAATGATGAGTGATGAATGATGAATGATGAAATGAATGATGAATGATGAAATGAATGATGAATTGAATGATGAAATGAATGATGAATGATATGATAAATGATGAAATGAATGACGAATGATGAATGATGAAATGAATGATGAATAATGAAATGAATGATGAATGATGAAATGAATGATGATTGATGAATGATAAGAAGAATGATGAATGATGAATGATGAAATGAATGATGAATGATAAAAGGAATGATGAAATTAATGATGAATGATTAATGATGAAATGAATGATGAATGATGAAATGAATGATGAATGATGAATGATATGATGAATGATGAAATGAATGACGAGTGATGAATGATAAAATGAATGATGAATGATTAAAATGAATGATGAATGATGAAATGAATGATGAAATGAATGATGAATGATGAATGATATGATGAATGATAAAATGAATGACGAATGATTAAAATGAATGATGAATGATGAAAGGATTGATGAATGATGAATGATCAAATGATTGATGAATGATACAAAGAATGATGAATGATGAAATGAATGATGAATGATGAAATGAATGATGAATGATGAATTAGGAATTATGAATTAGGATTTATATATGGTGAAATGAATGATGAGTGAGGAAATAAATGATGCATGATGAATGATGAAATGAATGATGAATGATGAAATGAATGATGAATGATGAAATGAATGATAAATGATGAAATGAATGATGAAAGCTGAATGATGAAATGAATGATGAATGATGAAATGGATGAAGAGTGATGAATCATGAAATGAATGATGAATAATGAAATGAATGATGAATGATGAAATAAATAAAAAATGCAGAATATTGAAATGAATGGTGATTGATAAATGATGAAATGAATGATGAATGATGATATGAATGATGAATGATGAATTACAAAATGAATGATGAATGAGGAATGATGAAATGAATGATGAATGATAAAATGAATGATGAATGATGAAAGGATTGATGAATGATGAATTAGGAATTAGAAATGGTGAAATGAATGATGAATGAGGAAATGAATGATGCATGATGAATGATGAAATGAATGATGAATGATGAAATGAATGATAAAATGAATGATGAAATGAATGATGTATGATGAAATGAATGATGAATGATGAATGATGAAATGAATGATGAATGATGAAATGAATGATAATTCATGAATGATGAAATGAATGATCAATGATGATATGAATTATGAATAATGAAATGAATGATTAAATGAATGAAGAATGATTAAATGAATGATGAAACGAATGATGAATGATGAAATGAATGATTAATGATGAATGATAAAATGAATGATGAATGATCAAATGAATGATGAATGATGAATGATCAAATGAATGATGAACGATGAATGATGAATGATGAAATAAATAATGAATGATGAAATGAATGATGAATGTTGAAATGAATGATGAGTGATTAATGATGAAATGAATGATGAATGATTAATGATGAATTGAATGATGAATGATGAATGATTAAATGAATGATGAAATGAATGATGAATGATGAAATGACTGATGAATGATGAAATGAATGATGAATGATGAAATGAATGATGAAAGCTGAATGATGAATGACAAAATGAATAAAAAATGCAGAATATTGAAATGAATGATGATTGATAAATGATGAAATGAATGATGAATGATGAAATGAATGATGAATGATGAATTACAAAATGAATGATGAATGAGGAATGATGAAATGAATGATGAATGATAAAATGAATGATGAATGATGAAAAGATTGATGAATGATGAAATGATTGTTGAATGATGAATGATGAAATGAATGATGAATGATGAAATGAATGATGAATGATGAATAAGGAATTATGAATTAGGATTTAGATATGGTGAAATGAATGAGGAAATAAATGATGCATGATGAATGATGAAATGAATGATGAATGATGAATGATAAAATGAATGATGAATGATGGAATGAATGATAAAATGAATGATGAAATGAATGATGAATGATGAAATAAAGGATGAATGATGAATGATGGAATGAATGATGAATGATGAAATCAATGATGAATGATGAAATGAATTATGAATAATGAAATGAATGATTAAATGAATGATGAAACGAATGATAAATGATGAAATGAATGATTAATGATGAATGATGAATGATAAAATGAATGATGAACGATGAATGAATGATGAAATGAATTATGAATGATGAATGATATAATAAATGATGATGTGAATGACGAGTGATAAATGATAAAATGAAGGATAAGTGATGAATGATGAATGATGAAAGAGAGATGAATGATGAAATGAATGATGAATGATGACATGAATGATGAATGATATGATAAATGATGATGTGAATGACGAGTGATAAATGATAAAATGAATGATGAGTGATGAATGATGAAATGAATGATGAATAATGAAATAAATGATGAATGATGAAATGAATGATGATTGATGAATGATGAAATGATTGATGAATGATAAAATGAATGATGAATGATGAAATGAATGATGAATGATGAAATGAATGACGAATGATGAATGATGACATGAATGATGCATGTAATGATGAATGATGAAATGAATGACGAATGATGAATGATGAAATGAATGATGAATAATGAAATGAATGATGAATGATTAAATGAATGATGAATGTTGAAATGAATGATGAATGATGAAATGAATGATGAATGATTAATGATGAATTGAATGATGAATGATGAATGATGAAATGAATGATAAATGATGAAATGAATGATGAAAGCTGAATGATGAAATGAATGATAATTGATGAAATGGATGAAGAGTGATGAATCATGAAATGAAAGATGAATAATGAAATCAATGATGAAATAAATAAAAAATGCAGAATATTGAAATGAATGATGATTGATAAATGATGAAATGAATGATGAATGATGAAATGATTGATGAATGATGAATTACAAAATGAATGATGAATGAGGAATGATAAAATGAATGATGAATGATAAAATGAATGATGAATGATGAAAGGATTGATGAATGATGAATGATCAAATGATTGATGAATGATACAAAGAATGATGAATGATGAAATGAATGATGAATGATGAAATGAATGATGAATGATGAATTAGGAATTATGAATTAGGATTTATATATGGTGAAATGAATGATGAATGAGGAAATAAATGATGCATGATGAATGATGAAATGAATGATGAATGATGAAATGAATGATGAATGATGAAATGAATGATGAATGATGAAATGAATGATAAATGATGAAATGAATGATGAAAGCTGAATGATGAAATGAATGATGAATGATGAAATGGATGAAGAGTGATGAATCATGAAATGAATGATGAATAATGAAATGAATGATGAATGATGAAATAAATAAAAAATGCAGAATATTGAAATGAATGGTGATTGATAAATGATGAAATGAATGATGAATGATGATATGAATGATGAATGATGAATTACAAAATGAATGATGAATGAGGAATGATGAAATGAATGATGAATGATAAAATGAATGATGAATGATGAAAGGATTGATGAATGATGAATTAGGAATTAGGAATGGTGAAATGAATGATGAATGAGGAAATGAATGATGCATGATGAATGATGAAATGAATGATGAATGATGAAATGAATGATAAAATGAATGATGAAATGAATGATGTATGATGAAATAAATGATAAATGATGAATGATGAAATGAATGATGAATGATGAAATGAATGATAATTCATGAATGATGAAATGAATGATCAATGATGATATGAATTATGAATAATGAAATGAATGATTAAATGAATGAAGAATGATTAAATGAATGATGAAACGAATGATGAATGATGAAATTAATGATTAATGATGAATGATGAAATGAATGATGAATGATCAAATGAATGATGAATGATGAATGATGAAATGAATGATGAACGATGAATGATGAATGATGAAATAAATAATGAATGATGAAATGAATGATGAATGTTGAAATGAATGATGAGTGATTAATGATGAAATGAATGATGAATGATTAATGATGAATTGAATGATGAATGATGAATGATTAAATGAATGATGAAATGAATGATGAATGATGAAATGACTGATGAAAGCTGAATGATGAAATGAATGATGAATGATGAAATGAATGATGAATGATGAAATGAATGATGAAAGCTGAATGATGAATGACAAAATGAATAAAAAATGCAGAATATTGAAATGAATGATGATTGATAAATGACGAAATGAATGATGAATGATGAAATGAATGATGAATGATGAATTACAAAATGAATGATGAATGAGGAATGATGAAATGAATGATGAATGATAAAATGAATGATGAATGATGAAAAGATTGATGAATGATGAAATGATTGTTGAATGATGAATGATGAAATGAATGCTGAATGATGAAATGAATGATGAATGATGAATAAGGAATTATGAATTAGGATTTAGATATGGTGAAATGAATGAGGAAATAAATGATGCATGATGAATGATGAAATGAATGATGAATGATGAAATGAATGATGAATGATAAAATGAATGATGAATGATGGAATGAATGATAAAATGAATGATGAATGATGAAATAAAGGATGAATGATGAATGATGGAATGAATGATGAATGATGAAATCAATGATGAATGATGGAATGAATGATGAATGATGAAATGAATGATGAATAATAAATGGTATGATGAATGATGAAATGAATGACGAGTGATGAATGATAAAATGAATGATAAGTGATGAATGATGAAATGAAAGATGAATAATGAAATAAATGATGAATGATGAAATGAATGATGATTGATGAATGATAAGATGAATGATGAATGATGAAATGAATGATGAATGATAAAATGAATCATGAATGATGAATAATGAAATGAATGATGAATGATGAAATGAATGATGAGTGATGAATGATGTATGATGAAATGAATGATGAAATGAATGATGAATTATGAATGATGAATTATGAATGATGAATGATGAATGATGAAATAAATAATGAATGATGAAATGAATGATGAGTGAGGAATGATGAATGATGAATTAGGAATTAGGAATGGTGAAATGAATGATGAATGAGGAAATGAATGATGCATGATGAATGATGAAATGAATGATTAATGATGAATGATGAAATGGATGATGAATGATGAAATGAATGATGAATGATGAATGATGAATGATGAATGATGAAATGAATGATGAACAATGAATGATGAAATGAATGATGAGTGATGAATGATGTATGATGAAATGAATGATGAATGATGAAATGAATGATGATTGATGAATGATAAGATGATAAGATGAATGATGAATGATGAATGATAAAATGAATGATAAAATGAATGATGAAATGAATGATGAAATGAATGATGAATGATTAATGATGAAAGAGAGATGAATGATGAAATGAATGATGAATGATGAATGATGAAATGAATTATGAATGATAAATGATATAATAAATGATGATGTGAATGACGAGTGATGAATGATAAAATGAATGATGAATGATGAATGATGAAATGAATGATGAATAATGAAATGAATGATGAATGATGAAATGAATGATGATTTATGAATGATAAGATGAATGATGAATGATGAAATGAATGATGAGTGAAGAGTGATGAATGATGAATAATGAAATGAATGATGAATGATGAAATGAATGATGAATGATGTATGATATGATGAATGATGAAATGAATGATGAATGATGAAATAAAAGATGAATAATGAAATGAATGATGAATGATGAAATGAATGATGATTGAAGAATGATAAGATGAATGATGAATGATGAATGATGAAATGAATGATGAATGATAAAATGAATGATAAAATGAATAATGAATGATTAATGATGAAAGAGAGATGAATGATGAAATGAATGATGAATGATGAAATGAATGATGAATGATGAAATAAATTATGAATGATGAATGATATGATAAATGATGTTGTGAATGACGAGTGATGAATGATAAAATGAATGATGAGTGATGAATGATGAATGATGAAATGAATGATGAATAATGAAATGAATGATAAATGATGAAATGAATGATGATTTATGAATGATAAGATGAATGATGAAATGAATGATGAATGATGAATGATGAAATGAATGATGAGTGATGAATGATGAAATGAATGATGAATAATGAAATGAATGATGAATGATGAAATGAATGATGATTGAAGAATGATAAGATGAATGATGAATGATGAATGATGAAATGAATGATGAATGATAAAATGAATGATGAAATGAATGATGAATGATTAATGATGAAAGAGAGATGAATGATGAAATCAATGATGAATGATGAAATGAATGATGAATGATGCATGATATGATGAATGATGAAATGAATGACGAGTGAGGAATGATAAAATGAATGATGAGTGATGAATGATGAATGATGAAATGAATGATGAATGATGAAATGAATGATGAATTGAATGATGAAATGAATGATGAATGATATGATAAATGATGAAATGAATGACGAATGATGAATGATGAAATGAATGATGAATAATGAAATGAATGATGAATGATGAAATGAATGATGATTGATGAATGATAAGAAGAATGATGAATGATGAATGATGAAATGAATGATGAATGATAAAAGGAATGATGAAATTAATGATGAATGATTAATGATGAAATGAATGATGAATGATGAAATGAATGATGAATGATGAATGATATGATGAATGATGAAATGAATGACGAGTGATGAATGATAAAATGAATGACGAATGATTAAAATGAATGATGAATGATGAAAGGATTGATGAATGATGAATGATCAAATGATTGATGAATGATACAAAGAATGATGAATGATGAAATGAATGATGAATGATGAAATGAATGATGAATGATGAATTAGGAATTATGAATTAGGATTTATATATGGTGAAATGAATGATGAATGAGGAAATAAATGATGCATGATGAATGATGAAATGAATGATGAATGATGAAATGAATGATGAATGATGAAATGAATGATAAATGATGAAATGAATGATGAAAGCTGAATGATGAAATGAATGATGAATGATGAAATGGATGAAGAGTGATGAATCATGAAATGAATGATGAATAATGAAATGAATGATGAATGATGAAATAAATAAAAAATGCAGAATATTGAAATGAATGGTGATTGATAAATGATGAAATGAATGATGAATGATGATATGAATGATGAATGATGAATTACAAAATGAATGATGAATGAGGAATGATGAAATGAATGATGAATGATAAAATGAATGATGAATGATGAAAGGATTGATGAATGATGAATTAGGAATTAGAAATGGTGAAATGAATGATGAATGAGGAAATGAATGATGCATGATGAATGATGAAATGAATGATGAATGATGAAATGAATGATAAAATGAATGATGAAATGAATGATGTATGATGAAATGAATGATGAATGATGAATGATGAAATGAATGATGAATGATGAAATGAATGATAATTCATGAATGATGAAATGAATGATCAATGATGATATGAATTATGAATAATGAAATGAATGATTAAATGAATGAAGAATGATTAAATGAATAATGAAACGAATGATGAATGATGAAATGAATGATTAATGATGAATGATGAAATGAATGATGAATGATCAAATGAATGATGAATGATGAATGATCAAATGAATGATGAACGATGAATGATGAATGATGAAATAAATAATGAATGATGAAATGAATGATGAATGTTGAAATGAATGATGAGTGATTAATGATGAAATGAATGATGAATGATTAATGATGAATTGAATGATGAATGATGAATGATTAAATGAATGATGAAATGAATGATGAATGATGAAATGACTGATGAATGATGAAATGAATGATGAATGATGAAATGAATGATGAAAGCTGAATGATGAATGACAAAATGAATAAAAAATGCAGAATATTGAAATGAATGATGATTGATAAATGATGAAATGAATGATGAATGATGAAATGAATGATGAATGATGAATTACAAAATGAATGATGAATGAGGAATGATGAAATGAATGATGAATGATAAAATGAATGATGAATGATGAAAAGATTGATGAATGATGAAATGATTGTTGAATGATGAATGATGAAATGAATGATGAATGATGAAATGAATGATGAATGATGAATAAGGAATTATGAATTAGGATTTAGATATGGTGAAATGAATGAGGAAATAAATGATGCATGATGAATGATGAAATGAATGATGAATGATGAATGATAAAATGAATGATGAATGATGGAATGAATGATAAAATGAATGATGAAATGAATGATGAATGATGAAATAAAGGATGAATGATGAATGATGGAATGAATGATGAATGATGAAATCAATGATGAATGATGAAATGAATTATGAATAATGAAATGAATGATTAAATGAATGATGAATGATGAAACGAATGATAAATGATGAAATGAATGATTAATGATGAATGATGAATGATAAAATGAATGATGAACGATGAATGAATGATGAAATGAATTATGAATGATGAATGATATAATAAATGATGATGTGAATGACGAGTGATAAATGATAAAATGAAGGATAAGTGATGAATGATGAATGATGAAAGAGAGATGAATGATGAAATGAATGATGAATGATGACATGAATGATGAATGATATGATAAATGATGATGTGAATGACGAGTGATAAATGATAAAATGAATGATGAGTGATGAATGATGAAATGAATGATGAATAATGAAATATGAATGATGAAATGAATGATGATTGATGAATGATGAAATGATTGATGAATGATAAAATGAATGATGAATGATGAAATGAATGATGAATGATGAAATGAATGACGAATGATGAATGATGACATGAATGATGCATGTAATGATGAATGATGAAATGAATGACGAATGATGAATGATGAAATGAATGATGAATAATGAAATGAATGATGAATGATTAAATGAATGATGAATGTTGAAATGAATGATGAATGATGAAATGAATGATGAATGATTAATGATGAATTGAATGATGAATGATGAATGATGAAATGAATGATAAATGATGAAATGAATGATGAAAGCTGAATGATGAAATGAATGATAATTGATGAAATGGATGAAGAGTGATGAATCATGAAATGAAAGATGAATAATGAAATCAATGATGAAATAAATAAAAAATGCAGAATATTGAAATGAATGATGATTGATAAATGATGAAATGAATGATGAATGATGAAATGATTGATGAATGATGAATTACAAAATGAATGATGAATGAGGAATGATAAAATGAATGATGAATGATAAAATGAATGATGAATGATGAAAGGATTGATGAATGATGAATGATCAAATGATTGATGAATGATACAAAGAATGATGAATGATGAAATGAATGATGAATGATGAAATGAATGATGAATGATGAATTAGGAATTATGAATTAGGATTTATATATGTTGAAATGAATGATGAATGAGGAAATAAATGATGCATGATGAATGATGAAATGAATGATGAATGATGAAATGAATGATGAATGATGAAATGAATGATGAATGATGAAATGAATGATAAATGATGAAATGAATGATGAAAGCTGAATGATGAAATGAATGATGAATGATGAAATGGATGAAGAGTGATGAATCATGAAATGAATGATGAATAATGAAATGAATGATGAATGATGAAATAAATAAAAAATGCAGAATATTGAAATGAATGGTGATTGATAAATGATGAAATGAATGATGAATGATGATATGAATGATGAATGATGAATTACAAAATGAATGATGAATGAGGAATGATGAAATGAATGATGAATGATAAAATGAATGATGAATGATGAAAGGATTGATGAATGATGAATTAGGAATTAGGAATGGTGAAATGAATGATGAATGAGGAAATGAATGATGCATGATGAATGATGAAATGAATGATGAATGATGAAATGAATGATAAAATGAATGATGAAATGAATGATGTATGATGAAATAAATGATAAATGATGAATGATGAAATGAATGATGAATGATGAAATGAATGATAATTCATGAATGATGAAATGAATGATCAATGATGATATGAATTATGAATAATGAAATGAATGATTAAATGAATGAAGAATGATTAAATGAATGATGAAACGAATGATGAATGATGAAATTAATGATTAATGATGAATGATGAAATGAATGATGAATGATCAAATGAATGATGAATGATGAATGATGAAATGAATGATGAACGATGAATGATGAATGATGAAATAAATAATGAATGATGAAATGAATGATGAATGTTGAAATGAATGATGAGTGATTAATGATGAAATGAATGATGAATGATTAATGATGAATTGAATGATGAATGATGAATGATTAAATGAATGATGAAATGAATGATGAATGATGAAATGACTGATGAAAGCTGAATGATGAAATGAATGATGAATGATGAAATGAATGATGAATGATGAAATGAATGATGAAAGCTGAATGATGAATGACAAAATGAATAAAAAATGCAGAATATTGAAATGAATGATGATTGATAAATGACGAAATGAATGATGAATGATGAAATGAATGATGAATGATGAATTACAAAATGAATGATGAATGAGGAATGATGAAATGAATGATGAATGATAAAATGAATGATGAATGATGAAAAGATTGATGAATGATGAAATGATTGTTGAATGATGAATGATGAAATGAATGCTGAATGATGAAATGAATGATGAATGATGAATAAGGAATTATGAATTAGATTAGGATTTAGATATGGTGAAATGAATGAGGAAATAAATGATGCATGATGAATGATGAAATGAATGATGAATGATGAAATGAATGATGAATGATAAAATGAATGATGAATGATGGAATGAATGATAAAATGAATGATGAATGATGAAATAAAGGATGAATGATGAATGATGGAATGAATGATGAATGATGAAATCAATGATGAATGATGGAATGAATGATGAATGATGAAATGAATGATGAATAATAAATGGTATGATGAATGATGAAATGAATGACGAGTGATGAATGATAAAATGAATGATAAGTGATGAATGATGAAATGAAAGATGAATAATGAAATAAATGATGAATGATGAAATGAATGATGATTGATGAATGATAAGATGAATGATGAATGATGAAATGAATGATGAATGATAAAATGAATCATGAATGATGAATAATGAAATGAATGATGAATGATAAAATGAATGATGAATGATGAAAGGATTGATGAATGATGAATTAGGAATTAGGAATGGTGAAATGAATGATGAATGAGGAAATGAATGATGCATGATGAATGATGAAATGAATGATGAATGATGAAATGAATGATAAAATGAATGATGAAATGAATGATGTATGATGAAATAAATGATAAATGATGAATGATGAAATGAATGATGAATGATGAAATGAATGATAATTCATGAATGATGAAATGAATGATCAATGATGATATGAATTATGAATAATGAAATGAATGATTAAATGAATGAAGAATGATTAAATGAATGATGAAACGAATGATGAATGATGAAATTAATGATTAATGATGAATGATGAAATGAATGATGAATGATCAAATGAATGATGAATGATGAATGATGAAATGAATGATGAACGATGAATGATGAATGATGAAATAAATAATGAATGATGAAATGAATGATGAATGTTGAAATGAATGATGAGTGATTAATGATGAAATGAATGATGAATGATTAATGATGAATTGAATGATGAATGATGAATGATTAAATGAATGATGAAATGAATGATGAATGATGAAATGACTGATGAAAGCTGAATGATGAAATGAATGATGAATGATGAAATGAATGATGAATGATGAAATGAATGATGAAAGCTGAATGATGAATGACAAAATGAATAAAAAATGCAGAATATTGAAATGAATGATGATTGATAAATGACGAAATGAATGATGAATGATGAAATGAATGATGAATGATGAATTACAAAATGAATGATGAATGAGGAATGATGAAATGAATGATGAATGATAAAATGAATGATGAATGATGAAAAGATTGATGAATGATGAAATGATTGTTGAATGATGAATGATGAAATGAATGCTGAATGATGAAATGAATGATGAATGATGAATAAGGAATTATGAATTAGGATTTAGATATGGTGAAATGAATGAGGAAATAAATGATGCATGATGAATGATGAAATGAATGATGAATGATGAAATGAATGATGAATGATAAAATGAATGATGAATGATGGAATGAATGATAAAATGAATGATGAATGATGAAATAAAGGATGAATGATGAATGATGGAATGAATGATGAATGATGAAATCAATGATGAATGATGGAATGAATGATGAATGATGAAATGAATGATGAATAATAAATGGTATGATGAATGATGAAATGAATGACGAGTGATGAATGATAAAATGAATGATAAGTGATGAATGATGAAATGAAAGATGAATAATGAAATAAATGATGAATGATGAAATGAATGATGATTGATGAATGATAAGATGAATGATGAATGATGAAATGAATGATGAATGATAAAATGAATCATGAATGATGAATAATGAAATGAATGATGAATGATGAAATGAATGATGAGTGATGAATGATGTATGATGAAATGAATGATGAAATGAATGATGAATTATGAATGATGAATTATGAATGATGAATGATGAATGATGAAATAAATAATGAATGATGAAATGAATGATGAAATGAATGATGAGTGAGGAATGATGAATGATGAATTAGGAATTAGGAATGGTGAAATGAATGATGAATGAGGAAATGAATGATGCATGATGAATGATGAAATGAATGATTAATGATGAATGATGAAATGGATGATGAATGATGAAATGAATGATGAATGATGAATGATGAATGATGAATGATGAAATGAATGATGAACAATGAATGATGAAATGAATGATGAGTGATGAATGATGTATGATGAAATGAATGATGAATGATGAAATGAATGATGATTGATGAATGATAAGATGATAAGATGAATGATGAATGATGAATGATAAAATGAATGATAAAATGAATGATGAAATGAATGATGAAATGAATGATGAATGATTAATGATGAAAGAGAGATGAATGATGAAATGAATGATGAATGATGAATGATGAAATGAATTATGAATGATAAATGATATAATAAATGATGATGTGAATGACGAGTGATGAATGATAAAATGAATGATGAATGATGAATGATGAAATGAATGATGAATAATGAAATGAATGATGAATGATGAAATGAATGATGATTTATGAATGATAAGATGAATGATGAATGATGAAATGAATGATGAGTGAAGAGTGATGAATGATGAATAATGAAATGAATGATGAATGATGAAATGAATGATGAATGATGTATGATATGATGAATGATGAAATGAATGATGAATGATGAAATAAAAGATGAATAATGAAATGAATGATGAATGATGAAATGAATGATGATTGAAGAATGATAAGATGAATGATGAATGATGAATGATGAAATGAATGATGAATGATAAAATGAATGATAAAATGAATAATGAATGATTAATGATGAAAGAGAGATGAATGATGAAATGAATGATGAATGATGAAATGAATGATGAATGATGAAATAAATTATGAATGATGAATGATATGATAAATGATGTTGTGAATGACGAGTGATGAATGATAAAATGAATGATGAGTGATGAATGATGAATGATGAAATGAATGATGAATAATGAAATGAATGATAAATGATGAAATGAATGATGATTTATGAATGATAAGATGAATGATGAAATGAATGATGAATGATGAATGATGAAATGAATGATGAGTGATGAATGATGAAATGAATGATGAATAATGAAATGAATGATGAATGATGAAATGAATGATGATTGAAGAATGATAAGATGAATGATGAATGATGAATGATGAAATGAATGATGAATGATAAAATGAATGATGAAATGAATGATGAATGATTAATGATGAAAGAGAGATGAATGATGAAATGAATGATGAATGATGAAATGAATGATGAATGATGCATGATATGATGAATGATGAAATGAATGACGAGTGAGGAATGATAAAATGAATGATGAGTGATGAATGATGAATGATGAAATGAATGATGAATGATGAAATGAATGATGAATTGAATGATGAAATGAATGATGAATGATATGATAAATGATGAAATGAATGACGAATGATGAATGATGAAATGAATGATGAATAATGAAATGAATGATGAATAATGAAATGAATGATGATTGATGAATGATAAGAAGAATGATGAATGATGAATGATGAAATGAATGATGAATGATAAAAGGAATGATGAAATTAATGATGAATGATTAATGATGAAATGAATGATGAATGATGAAATGAATGATGAATGATGAATGATATGATGAATGATGAAATGAATGACGAGTGATGAATGATAAAATGAATGATGAATGATTAAAATGAATGATGAATGATGAAATGAATGATGAAATGAATGATGAATGATGAATGATATGATGAATGATAAAATGAATGACGAATGATTAAAATGAATGATGAATGATGAAATGAATGATGAAATGAATAATGAAATGAATGATGAATGATATGATGAATGATGAAATGAATGACAAATGATGAATGATGAAATGAATTATGAATAATGAAATGAATGATGAATGATGAAATGAATGATTGATGAATGATAAGATGAATGATGAATGATGAATGATAAAATGAATGATGAAATAAATGATGAATGATGAATGGTATGATGAATGATGAAATGAATGATGAATAATGAATGGTATGATGAATGATAAAATGAATGATGAGTGGTGAATGATGAAATGAATGATGAATAATGAAATGAATGATGAATGATGAAATGAATGATGAGTGATGAATGATGTATGATGAAATGAATGATGAAATGAATGATGAATGATGAATGATGAAATGAATGATGCATGATGAAATGAATGATGAATGATGAATGATGAAATGAAAGATGAAATGAATTATGAATAATGAAATGACTGATTAAATGAATGATGAATGATGAAACAAATGATGAATGATGAAATGAATGATTGATGATAATTGATGAAATGAATTATGAATTATGAATGATGAATTATGAATGATGAACGATGAATGATGAAATAAATAATGAATGATGAAATGAATGATGAAATGAATGATGAGTGAGGAATGATGAATGATGAAATAAATAATGAATGATGAAATGAATGATGAATGTTGAAATGAATGATGCATGATGAATGATAAAATGAATGATTAATGATGAATGATGAAATGAATGATGAATGATGAAATGATTAATGAATGATGAATGATGAAATGAATGATGAACGATGAATGATGAATGATGAAATAAATAATGAATGATGAAATGAATGATGAATGTTGAAATGAATGATGAGTGATAAATGATGAAATGAATGATGAATGATTAATGATGAATTAAATGATGAATGATGAATGATTAAATGAATGATGAAATGAATGATCACTGATGAAAGCTGAATGATGAAATGAATGATGAATTATGAAATGAATGATAAATGATGAAATGAATGATGAAAGCTGAATGATGAAATGAATGATGAATGATGAAATGGATGAAGAGTGATGAATCATGAAATGAAAGATGAATAATAAAAAGAATGATGATTGATAAATGATGAAATGAATGATGAATGATGAAATGAATGATGAATTACAAAATGAATGATGAATGATGAAATGAATGATGAATGATAAAATGAATGATGAATGATGAAAGGATTGATGAATGATGAATGATGAAATGATTGATGAATGATACAAAGAATGATAAATGATGAAATGAATGATGAATGATGAATGATGAATTAGGAATTATGAATTAGGTTTTATATATGGTGAAATGAATGATGTATGAGGAAATAAATGATGCATGATCAATGATGAAATGAATGATGAATGATGAAATGAATGATGAATGATGAAATGAATGATGAGTGAGGAATGATGAATGATGAATTAGGAATTAGGAATTAGGAATGGTGAAATGAATGATGAATGAGGAAATTAATGATGCATGATGAATGATGAAATGAATGATGAATGATGAATGATGAAATGAATGATAAAATGAATGATGAAATAAATGATGAATGATGAAATGAATGATGAATGATGAATGATGAAATGAATGATAATTCATGAATGATCAATGATGAATGATGATATGAATTATGAATAATGAAATGAATGATTAAATGAATGATGAATGATTAAATGAATGATGAAACGAATGATGAATGATGAAATGAATGATTAATGATGAATGATGAAATGAATGATGAATGATGAATGATGAAATGAATGATGAACGATGAATGATGAATGATGAAATAAATAATGAATGATGAAATGAATGATGAATGTTGAAATGAATGATGAGTGATGAATGATGAAATGAATGATTAATAATGAATTGAATGATGAATGATGAATGATTAAATGAATGATGAAATGAATGATCACTGATGAAAGCTGAATGATGAAATGAATGATGAATGATGAAATGAATGATGAAATGAATGATGAAAGCTGAATGATGAAATCAATGATGAATGATGAAATGGATGAAGAGTGATGAATCATGAAATGAAAGATGAATGATGAAATGAATGATGAATGAAGAAATGAATAAAAAATGCAGAATATTGAAATGAATGATGATTGATAAATGATGAAATGAATGATGAATGATGAAATGAATGATGAATGATGAATTACAAAATGAATGATGAATGAGGAATGATTAAATGAATGATGAATGATAAAATGAATGATGAATGATGAAATGATTGATGAATGATGAATGATGAAATGAATGATGAATGAATAAATGAATGATGAATGCTGAATGTTGAAATGAATGATAAATGATTAAATGAATGATGAAAGCTGAATGATGAAATGAATGATGAATGATGAAATGGATGATGAATGATGAATGATGAAATGAAAGATGAATAATGAAATGAATGATGAATGATGAAATGAATAAAAAATGCAGAATATTGAAATGAATGATGATTGATAAATGATGAAATGAATGATGAATTACAAAATGAATGATGAATGAGGAATGATGAAATAACTGATAAATGATAAAATGAATGATGAATGATGAAAAGATTGATGAATGATGAATGATGAAATGATTGATGAATGATGAATGATGAAATGAATGATGAATGATGAATGATGAATTAGGAATTATGAATTAGGATTTAGATATGGTGAAATGAATGATGAATGAGGAAATAAATGATGCATGATGAATGATGAATGATGTAATGAATGATGAATGATGAATGATGAAATAAAGGATGAATGATGAATGATGAAATGAATGATGAATGATGAAATCAATGATGAATGATGAAATGAATTATGAATAATGAAATGAATGATTAAATGAATGATGAATGATGAAACAAAGGATAAATGATGAAATGAATGATTAATGATGAATGATGAATGATAAAATGAATGATGAACAATGAATGATGAAAGATGAAATAAATAATGAATGATGAAATGAATGATGTATGATAAAATGAATGATGAGTGAGAAATGATGAATGATGAATGATGAATTAGGAATTAGGAATGGTGAAATGAATGATGAATGAGGAAATTAATGATGCATGATGAATGATGAAATGCATGATGAATGATGAAATGAATGATGAATGATGAAATGAATGATAGAATGAATGATGAAATAAATGATGAATGATGAAATAAATGATAAATGATGAATGATGAAATGAATGATGAAATGAATGATGAATGATAAAATGAATGATGAATGATGAATGATGAAATAAATGATGAATGATGAATGATAAAATGAATGATGAATGATGAAATGAATGATAAATGAATAAATGAATGATGAATGCTGAATGTTGAAATGAATGATAAATGATGAAATGAATGATGAAAGCTGAATGATGAAATGAATGATGAATGAAGAAATGGATGATGAATGATGAATGATATAATGAAAGATGAATAATGAAATGAATGATGAAATGAATAAAAAATGCAGAATATTGAAATGAATGATGATTGATAAATGATGAAATGAATGATGAATGATGAATTACAAAATGAATGATGAATAAGGAATGATGAAATGAATGATGAATGATAAAATTAATGATGAATGATGAAATGATTGATGAATAATGAATGATGAAATGATTGATGAATGATGAATCATGAATCATGAATGATACAAAGAATGATGAATGATGAAATGAATGATGAATGATGAAATGAATTATGAATTAGGAATTATGAATTAGGATTAAGATATGGTGAAATGAATGATGAATGATGAAATGAATGATGAGTGAGGAATGATGAATGATGAATTAGGAATTAGGAATTAGGAATGGTGAAATGAATGATGAATGAGTAAATGAATGATGCATGATAAATGATGAAATGAATGATGAATAATGAAATGAATGATAAAATGAATGATGAAATGAATGATGAATGATGAAATAAATGATAAATGATGAATGATGAATGATGAAATGAATGATAATTCATGAATGATGAAATGAATGATCAATGATGAATGATGATATGAATTATGAATAATGAATGATGATTAATGAATGATGAATGATGAAATGAATGATGAAATGAATGATGAATGATAAAATGAATGATGAATGATGAATGATGAAATAAATGATGAATGATGAATGATAAAATGAATGATGAATGATGAAATGAATGATAAATGAATAAATGAATGATGAATGCTGAATGTTGAAATGAATGATAAATGATGAAATGAATGAAAGCTGAATGATGAAATGAATGATGAAATATGAATGATGAATGATGAATGAATGATGAATGATGAACTGATGAATGATGAATGATGAAATAATGAATGAATGATAATGAATGATGAATGATGAATGTTAAAATGAATGATGAGTGATGAATGATGAAATGAATGATGAATGATTAATTATGAATTGAATGATGAATGATTAAATGAATGATGAAATAAATGATCACTGATGAAAGTTGAATGATGAAATGAATGATGAATGATGCAATGAATGATGAAAGCTGAATGATGAAATGAAGGATGAATGATGAAATGGATGAAGAGTGATGAATCATGAAATGAATAATGAATGATGAAATGATTGATGAATGATGAATGATGAATCATGAATGATACAAAGAATGATGAATGATGAAATGAATGATGAATGATGAAATGAATGATGCATGATGAATGATGAAATGAATGATGAATGTTGAAATGAATGATGAATGATGAAATGAATGATGAATGATGAAATGAATGATGAGTGAGGAATTATGAATGATGAATTAGGAATTATGAATTAGGATTTAGATATGGTGAAATGAATGATGAATGAGGAAATAAATGATGCATGATGAATGATGAAATGAATGATGAATGTTGAAATGAATGATGAATGATGAAATGAATGATGAATGATGAAATGAATGATGAGTGAGGAATGATGAATGATGAATTAGGAATTAGGAATTAGGAATGGTGAAATGAATGATGAATGAGGAAATGAATGATAAAATGAATGATGAAATGAATGATGAATGATGAAATAAATGATAAATGATGAATGATGAAATGAATGATAATTCATGAATGATGAAATGTATGATCAATGATGAATGATGATATGAGTTATGAATAATGAACTGAATGATTAAATGAATGAGGAAACGAATGATGAATGATAAAATGAATGATTAATGATGAATGATGAAATGAATGATAAATGATGAAATAAATGATGAATGATAAATGATGAAATAAATGATGAACGATGAATGATGAATGATGAAATAAATAATGAATGATAAAATGAATGATGAATGTTGAAATGAATGATGAGTGATGAATGATGAAATGAATGATGAATGATTAATGATGAATTAAATAATGAATGATGAATGATTAAATGAATGATGAAATGAAAGATCACTGATGAAAGTTGAATGATGAAATGAATGATGAATGATGAAATGAATGATGAAAGCTGAATGATGAAATGAATGATGAATGATGAAATGGATGAAGAGTGATGAATCATGAAATGAAAGATGAATGATGAAATGAATGATGAATGACGAAATGAATAAAAAATGCAGAATATTGAAATGAATGATGATTGATAAATGATGAAATGAATGATGAATGATGAATTACAAAATGAATGATGAATGAGGAATGATGAAATGAATGATGAATGATAAAATGAATGATGAATGATGAAATGATTGATGAATGATGAATGATGAAATGTATGATGAATAAATAAATGAATGATGAATGCTGAATGTTGAAATGAATGATAAATGATGAAATGAATGATGAAAGCTGAATGATGAAATGAATGATGAATGATGAAATGGATGATGAATGATGAAATGAAAGATAAATAATGAAATGAATGATGAATGATGAAATGAATAAAAAATGCAGAATATTGAAATGAATGATTATTGATAAATGATGAAATGAATGATGAAATAAATGATGAATGATGAATTACAAAATGAATGATGAATGAGAAATGATGAAATGAATGATGAATGATAAAATGAATGATGAAAGGATTGATGAATGATGAATGATGAAATGAATGATGAATGATGAATCATGAATGATACAAAGAATGATGAATGATGAAATGAATGATGAATGATGAAATGAATGATGAATGATGAATTAGGGATTATGAATTATGATTTAGATATGATGAAATGAATGATGAATGAGGAAATAAATGATGCATGATGAATGATGAAATGAATGATGAATGCTGAAATGAATGATGAATGATGGAATGAATGATAAAATGAATGATGAAATGAATGATGAAATGAATGATGAAATGAATGATGAATGATGAAATAAAGGATGAATGATGAATGATGAAATGAATGATGAATGATGAAATAAATGATGAAATGAATTATGAATAATGAAATGAATGATTAAATGAATGATGAATGATGAAACGAATGATGAATGATGAAATGAATGGTTAATGATGAATGATGAATGATGAATGATAAAATGAATGATGAATAACGAATGATGAAATAAATAATGAATGATAAAATGAATGATGAATGATGAAATGAATGATGAGTAAGGAATGATGAATGATGAATTAGAAATGGTGAAATGAATGATGAATGAGGAAATGAATGATGCATGATGAATGATGAAATGAATGATGAAATGAATGATGAATGATAAAATGAATGATAGAATGAATGATGAAATGAATGATGAAATAAATGATAAATGATGAATGATGAAATGAATGATGAAATGAATGATGAATGATGAATGATGAAATGAATGATGAATGATGAAATGAATTTTGAATAATGAAATGAATGATTAAATAATTGATGAATGATGAAACGAATGATGAATGATGAAATGAATGATTAATGATGAATGATGATATGAATGATGAATGATGAAATAAATGATGAATGATGAATGATGAATGATAAAATGAATGATGAACGATGAATGATAAATGATGAAATAAATAATGAATGATGAAATGAATGATGAATGATGAAATGAATCATGAGTGAGGAATGATGAATTAGGAATTAGGAATGGTGAAATGAATGATGAATGAGGAAATGAATGATGAAATGAATGATGAATGATGAAATAAATGATAAAATGAATGATGAAATGAATGATGAATGATGAAATAAATGATAAATGATGAATGATGAAATGAATAATGAAATGAATGATGAATGATAAAATGAATGATGAATGATGAAATGAATGATCAATGATGAATGATGAAATTAAATATGAATAATGAAATGAATGATTAAATGAATGATGAATGATTAAATATATGATGAAACAAATGATGAATGATGAAATGAATGATGAATGATGAAATAAATGATGAATGATGAATGATGAAATGAATGATGAACGATAAATGATGAATGATGAAATAAATAATGAATGATGAAATGAATGTTGAAATGAATGATGAATGATGAATGATGAAATGAATGATGAAAGATTAATGATGAATTGAATGATGAATGATTAAATAAATGATGAAATGAATGATCACTGATGAATTATGAATGATGAAATTAATGATGAATGATGAAATGAATA
>NW_027447669.1:0-26948 GCF_038048845.1 Mixophyes fleayi | reverse complement strand
TGTATCCTTAGGAACATGTTCTTGTTCAGGGAGTCAGTGAATTGCTGCCACATGTTACAAAGAGCATGAACGTGCCCTAGGAAAATGATACATTGTATATACTGTTACCCGCAGCACAGGCAGTATATCCATAAGATAGCTGTGAATTTGACAAGCTATAGTGTGTCTAGATACAATTTTATATATGTAGGTTTTCAGTTTCAGATATTATTATTTAACCCATATAGACAATAAAATCCAACTTATTCAGAGTTAGCTACCGAGACACATTCATTATCCCATTTGACCAGTACTAAACATTTTCTACCAGTAATTAATAAGACCGTGGAGGTAGTCACATGCGCCCCAACACTCTCCACTCCCAGAATATAGGCAGATACATAGCAAGACAAAGTAAAACAAATGTAATTACATAATACTGGTGGGAAATTAAATGAAGCCTACATTTTCTGCTAGTTGAAACCAGTCCCAATACACCAGGGGAACGCCCAGCTAATGCTTTGTAATAATGTATAAACTTTCTACTTCACATGAGTATTTTTTATAGACATCTTTGTACATACTTTTATTTAGTACTAGCTGAAGTACCCAGCGTTGCCCGGGTTTAAATCTTCAAGTTATTAAGTTATCAACGAGTTGGATGTAACTGTCAACATTTTAAAAATAATTAGCAGCTAAGATGTCATCCAAATCCATCCAGTGGAAGGCCCAGAACAGGCTCCCTGTGTCAAAGTTCTGCCCAGCGTACACCAATGGGAAGTCTGACCTGGACCCCCAACCCCAACCCCTCCATTAGGCATCCCAGACCAATCGTCAACTCTCTGTGAAGTTTTCATCCAAATCCATCCAGTGGAAGGGTCAAAGTTCTGCCCAGCATACAGCAAAGGGGTCCAACTGGACCACCTCGCATTGGTTTCATCCCAATTGGTGCTCGGATGTCCGAATACAGAACCGAAAAGACACAAAATAAACAAACAGACCAATGATTTTTATATATAAGATAAGTAAAAGTCATCCCTTTCACTTAGTTTCACTAGTGCTAGTAGTAATGCAATATATATATATATATATATATATATATATATATATATATATATACACACAATCTATGGACAAATGTATTCGGACGCTTGACCATTACACCAACAGGGACTGTAATGACATTGTATTCAAATACATATACATTAATATGGAGTTGGTCCCCCTTTTGCAGTGATAACAGCTCCCACTCTTCTTGGAAGGCTCCACAAGATGTTGGAGTGTTTCTGTGGGAATTTGTGCCCATTCATTCTGTACAGCATTCATGAGGTCATATATATATATATATATATATATATATATATATATATATATATATATACACACACACACACACACACATATAACTTGTTTGCTTTCATCGGGCATTACCCTGAGACACTACATGTTCTTAAAATAAAAAATCTACTCCCCATGATTTATAGAACTGTTCTTATTAATTAAAACAAGGCTCTTTGGGACAATGGCCCGGTGGATACTGTATAATGCTGCTCGTAGCGCTGGGACCTCAGGCGGATTCCAGCTATGACGTTATCTGCACGGAGTTAGTATGTTCTTTCCAGTCTTGTGTGCTTTACTTTCAGGTGCTCTGGATTTCCTCCATGACCCAAAATCACATTGGTAGGTTAACTGGCAAGAGTGTGCATGCATGCACCTACGACTGGGAAATTAGAGTGTAAGCTCCATTGTCCAGAGATTGACAAAGCTGAATAAAGTTGAATCTGATTGTACAATTGTGTAATACATATTAGTGCTTTATAAAATAATAACAATAAATAAAGTTTTATTGCTCCATCGTTTTTGTTTGCTAAAATATTCCCTATTATGAGTTTGATTATTTGGGCTCGTTTAATCAGAGTCTGCTGATGATATTTAATTTCAGTAGTTAATATGGCCCCTGATCATGTGAAGAAACCCCTGTTGTCTACACACGATTGTGGGAGCCATTTTGTGGGCTGAGAGATGAATATTGAGTCTGCGTCAGGAATTGTCACCTTGTCTCAGGGTAGGCCTGCTGGCCTGAGACAAGGTGCCATTACCTCTGGCACTCCATACGAAGTCACCTGCCCTGGTTCTGTGAAGGAAACAATCTTCATATTCATTCCTTCCATGTGGAGTCTGAAGATGGTGAGTTAAATATGATTTTATTTGGAACAATCCAGGGTACCATAAAACCACCACTGGTCTTACAGGTCTGTCAAGATATTCACTGTTTAACATAAAAAATGCAGTTTTACCATTTTTACAGAGTAGGATCTCTTTACTAGCAAAGTGCAAAATACAGTAACCCATAGCAACCAATAACCAATTAGATTTAATACATCTAGTGGAAGATGGACAATGAAATCAACAGTCTGGTTGCTAAAGGTTACTGGACATTAAACCTTTGCTAGTAAATAACTCCCAATATGTGTCCCTTTGCAATGTTCTGACATGTATTGTTCAAATATATTGTTATAAGAAGTATAACGACAAATGTCCACATTACCATGGAATTACCATAGAATTTAATGATAGAGTGATCATTTACCGTGGTAACCCTGTGTCTTTTTCAGAAGAATGACCATAGTACTTTTTCTTACAGCTCCTGGTCCATGAGAAGATCCATCATATTAGAATCGTACAGTATGTGGGGAAAACCATACTTGCTAACTCTCCCGGAATGTCCGGGAGACTCCCGCATTTTGCGAGAGTCTCCCGGACTCCCGGGCGAATGTGGCAATCTCCCGAATTCTGCCCACTTCACTAGGAAGTGCCCCACTTCCTAGTGAAGTGGGCAGAATTAGATCCCAAACGCCGCGATTCCCGGTGAATCGCGGCATTTGGCCCCGCCCCCTGCTGTCAAATAACGCGTTTGCATCATGCCGTCACAGGGGGCGGGGCCAAAATGACGCAATTTTGGCCGTCCCGCCCCCCTCACGCTCCCCTTCCAATGGCTGGCTCCCGGAAGGGAGCTGAAGAAAGTCGGCAGTTATGGGGAAAACTAAGCATTCATTGGGTTCTATTACATTTTTGACAGCTGACGAATAAAGTTTTGTTTGTTATGTTTTGGAATCCTCATGAAATTGTTTTAAGAAAATGTTAATATTCACTTTTGCCTATTTTACCCCCCCTCCCTCCCCCACTACCACCACCATAATTTTCCTTTTAAACTTCTTACCGACTGCATGCAAACATCCTGTCAGATTTAAGCGACGCCTGACAGGACATTTATAAATATCCTGTCATGGTTGTGTCCCTTTCCCTCAATCGTCGGACCCGGGCTGTCACTGACAACTTCCAGTTCCACAGCTCAGCCCAGGAACCAACCTAATTCTATTCCTGGGCACGCGAGAAGCAGAATACAACTGAAACGGCATTGAGCAAGTCCTTTCTTGCATTAAAGACAAACCTTTTAATATGAGAGTCACAAAAAAAATGATAATTATTCCGGGGAAAACATTAAGCCCCACCCACTTTTACTATGGATTAAAAAAAAATCAAGGTGATATATATTTGGAATTTTCATATTAATATATGAAAATATTTTTTACCATTCTTTACATCTGCCACTTGAATTCGGCAACATACTTCTTAAGAAGGAGACAGTGGTGTCTTGATCCAAATATTTTGCCCCCTTGGCTATATTAAATTAATTATTTTTTTCCAATATGGTTCTGCTTTTTGACTTTTGATTACATTCAGGAGGGTATATTGAGATATATAAGTAGAAATATTTTTTTTTTGTTCAGTTTGGAATAGGACCTTATCAGCTCGATAAACGATGCAGCCTAAGGTTTTGGGATAATGGGTGCTAACACTTCCAATCTCTGTTTACATCACTCCATGTGGTAAAAACACCACTGCACTCAATTTTGGAGACCATCAATTCCTATCTAACACACACCTTCTGTAACGATAGGTTTCAAATAAATTAAGGATGTATCGCTAGCGACAGAAAATCGTGCCTGTTGTATTCTTGTTCCGTCCGGGTTTGCCAACACAATAACTGCCAAAATATCGGCTCACTGAAAGACTTTCTTCACACGTTTCATATATTTAATATTTGTGGACCCTGCGATCGATTTTACATATGAATCGATAATAGAAGGACTGGCTACAGTAAGCTGATTACACACCTATGCAATCTTACTTCAGATGCGATTTCTATAACGATTTTACCAACGACTGAACGTCCCGATGATGATGATGATTCCTGTGTACACACCTACACGATTTACCTTCACATCTGTGATCTTCATCTCTCATGACCATCTGCTGAAAAGATTTTGACTCTGCACCCTCTACAGATATCTGCTTACACTGCTGGTGGTGAGTGCGTGCACACTGCCACATTTGCCCGACATCGTTTCAGCGTTGATAGTGTATTTTAGGAAATTTAGAAAATCAAATCAAACTATATGATGTTCTTTGGTACGGTAAAACATGATTGTGGGAGCCAGGGGCAGTTTGGGCTGGGGGGCAGGGGGGGTATCTGCCCTCCGTGCGGTATCCCATAGTGGGTCATAGGGCCACCTTGCATTTTTTTCTCTTCAAAATGTTCCTAATAGGCTGCTCTGTCGAGTCTTGCCCCCCGAGCTAAAATTTGCCAGCCCTCCCCTGGTGGGAGCATACACACTCCAAATTATCCATTTATCGTATTATCTACCCAGCTTTAATCTGCGCTCACTTAGAGGTGAATGCAACAATCATAAGACAGAGAAATAGCATCCGTGTGCCTGGTCCCTATATGGCTAACATTGCTAAACACTTGTGGATCTATTAGTCTTATTAGTTGATAGCTCAGATTTAGGACATTTCAGTTTAACATCACCACCATCACTTATTTGTAAGGCGCCACAAAACTCTGCAGCGTTAGAATCCAAATCATACAAGATACAAATCATATTCTAGTTATCATTCATTTAGAACATTCTACCAAATGATAACTAGAATCTGATTGGTTGCTATAGGCAACATCTTCACTTTTCAAACCCGCTGGAAAACGCTCAGCTTGATGCATTTATCCCCAGGTCTGGTTCTGATAAAGTGTGTGCGGCCTTGTTTAGTGCCGCTGGCTTAAGTTCTCTCCATCCAGCCGCTGTGTAGACACCTGCTCTGCGTGATGTCTGGCTAATGCAGCCCTTTATTTGAATCTATTTGTGTAATGATTTGCACAGTACTTACATGTATCTGCAATATGAATCTATTTCTTCATATTCCCATTAGACGCGCTCTGCTAATCCCACGCAGTCAACCACAGCCAGTACTTTGTCCAACACGATCCCATGTAATTTCAAGCTACAATTGCTACAAAATGTTTTCAATGCTGTGGCTAAATTATCTCCTGATCGCACAACAGTACAAATCTATTTTACACGCCTACTACATCTGTGCAAAATCTCTCTCAATGGTACATGCTTATTCCTTACCAACGGTTATAATCATCATTCATTATGGTGTCGACCATATAAATGTCGATCATGTAACTACATATGTATCACACCCATTCTAAGTATCTGTCTACGCTGGTATAAGCAACCTGTGATAATCAGTTTGAACTACAACTCCCAGAATGCTTCACTTTTACACCCAACTTACTTCAAGAGACCACACTGTCCTCTGCACAGAAAGTGAATCCAGATTTCTGGCACAGAGATTTCAGAGTAATGGCACGCAGAAAACTGTTAAACAGCCTTTGATGGAGATGTTGGTTTATTAGTCTTAAAATTGTGCTCCCAGGCCAAAAGAGAGGGACCTCTTAAGAACTTGGGATATTAAATAATAGCTGCCTAAAAGAGATGTAGAAAAAGATAATCAAATTAACGTTGAGTGCTCAGCTGCTAAAGAGAAAGAGGTACATGTTATGATTTATACAGAAGTGGAAGTTGCTCAATCAATTTATAGGCTCATAGCAGGTGCTTGAAAGGGTGGGGTTATCCTGAAATGAACAAACACAGAGAAAAATCCCCCAGCACACTGCTATAGCCAGCAAAGGAGCTGGCAGTTCTACTTGTACATAAAAATGCAAAAGTCTCAGTTGCACACATTTGCAAATGTATGGTAAGCCACCCGCCACTCCACAGCACTTTTGCTAATAGGGTGGTCCTAACTCTAAACAGTGAGAGTCCCATATATTTGGGCCATACATATATGTGTTTTTAAATTGAGAGCTAACTTACCAAGAGGTGCCCCAGAAGTCCTCAAATGGCAATACAGAGCCAGCACTCCCCCTCAGCTACTGACACCAACATGCCTCTCAGACAAATACAGAAGTGGAAGTTGCTCAATCAATTTATAGGCTCATAGCAGGTGCTTGGAAGGGCGGGGTTATCCTTAAAGGAGCAAACACAGAGAAAAATCCCCCAGCAAACTGTGTGTTTGTACATTTTATGATTTAGTCAGATACCACTACCAAAAAGTATACCATATTTATTTTACCCTGAAAGAGCCTACAGCACACTGCAGGGATTAAATGAATAAATTTGGTTCAGGGGCGTAGGAATGAAAATTTTCATGATGGGCAAAAGGCCAAGGACCACTATAGGGCTTGAAGCTCCTTTTTCTCGTGTTTGGTATCTCATTTTATGACAATTGTAACAGTGTCTGTAGATATACAAAGACTCCCAATCCTATGTTAATTTATGTCAGTGTTCCAGGGCTTGGCCAAAAATGTATTTATACATTATTAAATAAATAATATTATTTATTACCAATTAGTACAATTGCTGTTAGAAAGATAGATACATTCAATTGTTCACCTTAAAAATTTACATTTTTCATAGTCATTAACCTAGTTTTTTTTTCAGATTTCGTTGACAGCCTAATCTCATTTGATTGGGAGTATTAATAAAATGGTTTCCAACTCCAGTCCTCAAGCCCCCCCTAACACTCCAGGTTTTAAGAATGTCCATACTTGAGCACTGGTGCTTGTATCCAAATGATGGAGGCACAAGTTAAGTCACCTGTACTTAAGCATGAATATCCTTAAAACCTGGAGTGTTAGGGGATCTAGATAGTTGAGAAACACTGTTTTAATATTGAAACTGACTATGGGCCTGATTCATTAAGAATCTTAACTTGAGAAACTTCTTATTTCAGTCTCCTGGTCAAAACCATGTTACAATGCAAGGGGTGCAAATTAGTTTTCTGTTTTGCACATAAGTTAAATACTGACTGTTTTTTTTATGTATCACACAAATACTTGATAGCTTATTTGTACACTGAAATTTAAAGTTGATATTTGTGTGCTACATGAAAAAACAGTCAGTATTTAATTTATGTGCAAAACAGAATACTAATTTACACCCCTTGTATTGTAACATGGTTTTGTCCAGGTGACTGAAATAAGAAGTTTCTTAAGTTAAGATCCTTAATGAATTATTCCCTATGTACCTAGTGCATATGAGCCTCACATGTAGGGCCCATTCATCGAGTCACATATCTGCTTATTTTGAGCATATTGTCCGCAAAATCACTCTGAGTATGTCCAGGACCGGGAGATACATCCGTGAACACAGCCCTGTCCGCTCCGCCTCCGAAAGCAAAGGACAATTACTTCAGTCTACGATTTTGGGGAATGAACCGGGCGAGGAAGCGGGTGTTTTGCCGTAGTAAATATACAGTAGGGGTGTGCCATGCACGAATCCAGCTCTGTGGGTCTCAAAGTTACTTCTTTTTCTGCCGTACCTCTTGCTCCAGCTACAGGACTAGTCTAAGTCCTGATCAGGAGTGATGAGAGCCGCGTATGCATGCTATAACATGTGTTTGCAATCAGGAGCAAGTAAAAAAATGTATTTTATATTCAATAGATATTAATAACATCCTAATAAATGTTGTTCATGAATTAAATTTTTTTGAAAAAAAAATCCAAAACCTTATTTCTTACTGCTTGATCATTAATGCCTTTTTTTTTTTTAAACAGGTGACATATATATATATATGTATATACATACATTTATATATATATATATATATATATATATATATATATATATATATATATAGTCAATCACTGTACACACACCCACACACGTCAGTTGTATAACGAAACATTAACGGGCACCGCCCACAGTAAGCACTCAGCGCATGACCACACGACCAATCACAAGCTGAGCAGCGCCACAAGCCGAGCAGTGTCATCACAACCAGCGCGGACAAAGTACGCATGCATCGGACTCGACACAAGCTTTATATTCCACATAGGTATTAGATGTATCCTGCAGTGTCTTGTGCTACTGGGTTCCTACTTCTATCCTTTATTCTACTTTTTGTTTCATTTACTTTTTATTTAAAAATGTTTTTTAATACTGAAATTGTCTTTTAAGTTTAAAATATAATGTTCAAGTATTGTACACTATTAATTTGTCCCCTCTAATGTCTTATATTATGGAGAATAGACCACCCTACAAGAGGGTATTATTACTATTTATATAAAAAGCAGAGTAATATTTAGACCCTACGAGTGACAAGCTGATTTGTGTTACATCCGAAATTTTTCCAGTGGAATTGTTAAAATGTAACATTCCCTCTGTCGCTGGACTGAATACTGTATGTACAAGGTACAAATAACAAGCTAGGATCTGCCTGATTTCTCTGGATCATTAAAGGTGAAATTCTTTCTAGATAGTCAACTAACGTTCCCAAAGAACATAAGCCATTGAAGTCAGTATATACACACAACATGCGGTCGTTTGTGTAGGGATTTGTAACTGTTGTAAAGAAGTGTTGTTATTAAATGGGGGATTTGTAGCAATTTGTAACACACTATCGCAGAAAGACTTTGAGGATAGACAAAAATCTTTAAAACAAATCACAAGAGATGCAAAAGCGTCTCTCTACAGGCCTTTATTTCAAGCATGTTGGTCAGCTTAGCGTGTATTGTTTTTAATAAATAGTACATCTTGTAGTTGCTATAATAGCATAACAAATGTCTTATATGAGGGATTTATTCTTAAAATCTACTAAATGCAATTTGACGCTAAGGGGTAAATGTATCAAAAGGCGGTTACATAAAACCACCGATTCTCTGTCGTTTGCCATCATTTCTTAAGCCAGCAATTTTATTAATGGAAAAGTTCATCAGTTTCTGTCTTTAATAAAATTGCTGTAAAAACAAGATGGCAGACTGCAGAGAATCAGCGGTTTTAAGTAGCCGACTTTTAATACAGTTAACTATAAGGGGTAAATGTATCAAGCTGCAAGTTACCGGATGGTTTGAAAAGTGGAGACGTTGCCTATAGCAACCAATCAGATTCTACCTGTCATTTTGTAGAATGCGCTAAATTAACGATAACTAGAATCTGATTGGTTGCTATAGGCAACATCTCCACTTTTCAAACCCGCCGGAAACTCGCAGCTCAGAAACGGTTATCTAGCTCTAGCAGAGCAAAGTCAATCAATTTACACTTTGCAGACAGGTGTACGGTCAATTCTGCATCCAGCCCACTGTCAGCGAATGCCCCTGTACACACAAACTGTTGGAATAATTTCCTTTGCGCCATTTTTAACGTTGCCTGCAGCACTCAGAAGCGCCATTGCTCCTTGGAAGCGCTCATTGGGTGCACAGTACAGTGTCGCGTGATACTTTGAGACACGTTAATGAATGCGCTGTTTAAAGCTGAGGCAAACAACAAGGTTATCTCCACACGGGTAACTAACTGTGTTTTTTCCATGCTCATGGGTGTGCACGGGCCTGAAAAACGTTAGACGTTGAAGGGAACATTTATCGGTTTTGCCAGGAATAAAGTTCAGGAATTCAGAGTGAACGTTGATTTATTCAAAACTACTTTCTCCTGTATGTGTGTGGAAAGGTCTGATTAACACAAAACACGCTGCAGGCACATAACTGCCCCTCTGTATTGTGCTAGCATTGCTCCAATCTTACACGCTTCTCTCCTCAATTATACCTATAATGACTCCATCTGGTGCTTAAACCCAGTCCACTTCTACTGTGTGTCAAGAATGGCAGAACAAGCTAAAAAGCTTTCAAATGTCACTCAAGTGAACACTTCCCAGCCTGTGTAATTTTATGAAGTGTTTGTGCCGTAAATCCCTGGCTCAGGATTTATACTATGTGATCCCACATCCATGTGAGAGCGAGGGAGTCGTCTATCGTACCAAGTGTCCTTGTGGCTTAGAGGATGTCGGACAGACAGGTGGTAAGATGAAAACCTGATTGTCCCAACATAAAACTAAAATCAGAAATGATGAACCTGAATCAACTAAAGATGAATTATTAATTTGGTTCTAAACATACAGGGCCTGATTCATTAAGAAAAGTAAAGCAAAAAAATGAGTAACTTTGCAACTTGGCAAAACCATGTTTCATTGGAGGAGGGGGGGGGGGGGGGTTAAATTTAAAATGTGATGGCAGATTATTAGTTGGGGCAGGGCATGTCCTAGATCATCTTTAAATTTCAGTGTAAACATAAAGCTATCCATTATTTGTGTGCTGGATGAAAAAACAGACATTATTTTCCTTATGTGCAAAATAATAAACTCATTTGCACCCTTTACACTGTAACATGGTTTTGTCCAGAAAATTTGAGTAAGAAAACGTACTCAATTTTTTGCTTAACTTTCCTTAATGAATCAGGCCCGGCAATGAAAAAACAGCCAGTATTTAATTTACGTGCAAAATAATATACTGATTTGCACCCTTTGCATTGTAAAATGGTTTGTCCAGTAGAAAACTTTTTTGCCTTACTTTCCTTAAGGAATTAGACCAACATTGACTCATTTATGATGTCAGATCGTTGGGGAAATTCAGATAGAGGGGTGGACAAAAACATAATCATCTTCAGATCTGAAGGCAAATGGGTTTATAGATTAGGTAAAATGTTCTCCAGAGGTTTCCTCCAACAATTTGGTTTGAGCTGTTTCTTTAAACCATTCTCTTTCTAACACAGGGGTGGGATAATGGGATTAATGCCAAACACATTGGTGAATGTTTCATACATTACTATTTTACCTTTATAGACAAAGTTACATCGGAATCATTGACTGTGGTCTGAACAATAATTCACATATTTCTTAGATTAATAACCTGCCCCTACTGTTGCCTCTGTCTGGTTATTACAACTAGCATGAACCTTGTTACCTGATGTAATACATAATTGTTTTTGCATGCTGTTAATTTCACAGGTCTCCAGATGAAGTGATGTTTAATCACAATCTTCAACTCACGGATTTTGATATCCAAGTGCTAAATTTATATGTAAAATGATACCTATCTCTTATATTATGTATTTTTAAGTAGATGGTTACATATGATGAACTATTCTCAGAGGACAGCTGTAAAATATTAGCCCAGGGGGCGAGGCTCCACTCAGCAGCCTATCAGGAACATTTTAAAGGAAAAAAATGCATGTGGCCCAGTGACCCAGTCCAAGGTAGCCCACTATGGGACCGGCCTGGCTATACTCTTGAATATATTATATTACAAGCTGTTCTGATTGGCCCTTAAAGATCATGGGCTAGATTTACTAAGCTGTGGGTTTGAAAAAGTGGTGATGTTGCCTATAGCAACCAATCAGATTCTAGCTGTCATTTTGTAGAACGTACTAAATAAATGAAAGCTTGAATCTGATTGGTCACTACAGGCAACATCCCCACTTTTTCAAACCCGCAGCTTAGTAAATCTAGCCCCATGTGTTAATTGATGAATGGGAAGTTTGACTGGGGCGGTACATCTGTCATAGCGTAGCGCAGGTGTTCTATTGCGAGCTCAGTGGGGCAGAAACCTCCCGTGGAACAGAAGGGCAGATAATCCAATAAATAGGTCCAAAAACGTTTTAATAGTATTAAACTAATATGTTAATTTCTAAAAAAAAAAGCACGTACAACTCTGTGAAATTCATATTATGAGCGATGCAATTCACTGATACTTTCGATCAATGGCTTTATGATTCCTTTCCACATTCTCCAGACTCTTGGGCCTGATTCATTAAGGATCTTAACTTGAGAAACTTCTTATTTCAGTCTCCTGGACAAAACCATGTTACAATGCAAGGGGTGCAAAATACTGCCTGTTTTTTCATGTAGCACACAAATATCAACTTTAAATTTCAGTGTACAAATAAGCTATCAAGTATTTGTGTACTACATGAAAAAACAGGCAGTATTTAACTTATGTGCAAAACAGAATACTAATTTGCACCCCTTGCATTGTAACATGGTTTTGTCCAGGAGACTGAAATAAGAAGTTTCTCAAGTTAAGATCCTTAATGAATCAGGCCCCTTGACTTTTATTCATTGCGAAACACTGTGCTGCTTGGAATTTTCCGATTGCAAGGCATCTATATAATGTTTTCGCAACATGTAACTGCTAGGGTACTTGTTAATTATAGGGGTGCCAGTTGAATTTGTCTACCTGTCATTGGGTTATCTTGAGTGCAAGTGAGGACCTAACATTGCAGATGCAGTCACCCCTCGCTCCTTCTCAATCTTCCCCCCTTACCCCCACCCCATTCTCACTGAGAGCCCTGCCACTGCCAACTAGCTGTTTAAAGCCATTGTGAAAGAGGTGGACGGTGTGAGGGAGGAGGAAGAGGTAGGGGTGAGGAAGTTCAGAGAGGAGCAACAGAGGAGCTCACACTCCATGGTGCGCCCGTAGTCGATAAACTGAAATAAAGACAAAGGGCCTGACTTGTGTTTGGCCCTTTTGCGTAGTGCATCATGTGTGAAATAGCTCTACCTATGCTCAGAAACGGACCTTACGGCGAAGCATGCAATTCATGTATGGGCACAAATTATACTTACAACGGCCTACGACTTGGAGGACGAAACGAGTGGGAAGAGGAGGATGATAAAGGCAATGTACATTAAGGGCGTTCTGATGCAGATGCGGCTGATTCAAGTCCTGTGTTTCTCATTAGTACACCTGGCTTCAGCCATATCACTTGCACCAGCTACAGTACAGGTGTAAGTGCCGACTGCTAGTGATGATTGACAGGGCATAGTCTTTCTTTCACAAACTATACATATGCGTGCCACAAGCTATCATTAAACATATATATGCAATTAAGATAGACCACAAAAATGCATTGCATGTACAGTATGCATTAAAAGAATCTTGAACTATGTATTTAATGTAAAAATATATTAAATTGTATTTATGATTATATTGTTTATAGTTGTTTGTTTATGATATTATATAAATTTTTTGTTATATATTCTAATGTGATCTTTTATTGTACATACCCTTGTGCGTACATTGCCGTCTGCATTGTCTGTCTACATACAGCAAGAAATTTTTCAGAAGAGCATACTTGGACTCTGATTCAAATCGAAATGCATCTTCAAATCCACTTTGATTCGAATAAAGGCGGAACTCCTCTCAGGCTCCGTGCTCATTTTTAAAATGCAAGTTGTATGCAAGGGCATCTTATGTCCTGGTCGTCGCCAGGAGCCCATATTTCAAGTGGTGCCTGTATAATTGACAAGTACCATTACTAGCACATGATGAAGGGCTAGGACTGCTTTACAATAAATATGATCTGAAATAGAGCTTGGATAACATCCCTGAGTGTGCGGAGAGGTTTCCAGCATCTGACGTGAAGCCCAGAGGTGCTAGCACTGTTGATGTACACTGGGGTCCACGAATACCCCACGTTTATATACATGATGCTAAAACACAAAATATACTTTGCTGACAAACTCATAATGTAGTTGTTTGAAGACACAATGACACTATGCAGAAAGCTCAGGCAGCCTATGGCTCAGCTGTTGTGGAACTACAGGTCCCAGCATGCCCTATCATTTCCTGCTATGCAGAATGTTTGCTTTTAACAATGGGAAGTTTGAAAGGGGCAGCTGGTATGTAGTACCCTAATCCTTATTTTAGTGGTTGCCCTTCGTATGAGATATAAGGTCAAACTAAGGGAAAATAAATTGCTGTAGCTAGAGGTGATGGATAAACTGACGGGTTACACTTCACATAATAATTGGCAGCATTGGCCCAGTAGTTTAGATTTTGGGGAACCTATATTTTGTTTTTTGGCTCATCTGTTTAATGAGCGACGTTTGAGCTGCAACGTCAAATTTCCGACATCACTTTCCTTTGCCTGTGTGTGCGACCCCCTCAGTGTTTGTGGCAAGGTTTTACAACAAACCCACGAGGACAAGTCAGTACTTTGATATGTGCTTATTACAGTGCACCTGTACTATGCAGTCTTCATAAAAATCTATCATTAACAATACAGCCTGGATGTAAGATTAATAGTACAGCCTGAATCTAACAATAATAGTACAGCCTGAATCTAACAATAATAGTACAGAACGGATCTAACAATAATAGTACAGCCTGAATCTAACAATAATAGTACAGCCTGAATCTAACAATAATAGTACAGCCTGAATCTATCTATAACAGTACAGCCTGAATCTATCTATAATAGTACAGCCTGAATCTAACAATAATAGTACAGCCTGAATCTAACAATAATAGTACAGAACGGATCTAACAATAATAGTACAGCCTGAATCTAACAATAATAGTACAGCCTGAATCTAACAATAATAGTACAGCCTGAATCTATCTATAATAGTACAGCCTGAATCTATCTATAATAGTACAACCTGAATCTAGCAATAATAGTACAACCTGAATCTAGCAATAATAGCACAGTCTAGATCTATCATTAATAGTACAACCTGAATCTAGCAATAATAGCACAGTCTAGATCTATCATTAATAGTACAACCTGAATCTAACATTAATAGAACAGCCTGGATTTAACAATAATAGTACAGGCTTACACAGTGATGGAGAGGGGGGTAGGATGGCACAGTGATGGAGAGGGGGGGGGGGCAGGATGGCACAGTGATGGAGAGGGGGGGCAGGATGGCACAGTGATGGAGAGGGGGGCACAGGATGGCACAGTGATGAAAGAGAGGGAGGGCAGCATGGCACAGTGGTGAAGGAGAGGTTGGCAGGATGGCACAGTGTGATGAAAGGGGGCCAGGTGAAGGGGAAAAGCAGCATGGAGGGCGCAGTGTGATCATAAAGGGGCACAAGATGGTGATGAAGGGGCACAGTAATGTGTGTGTGATGGTACAGGGGGCTTGTGGCAATGTAGTGTGAGGTGGGTGGTGGCTAATTACTGGGTGCAATTTTGTTTGTGGGGTAATGGTTGGGCAATTTTATAGTGTTGGCTATTAATTTAAGATGGGGTGGTTTGGGGGCTACTGAATGTGGGGAAGAATGAGGTCTCTTTATTAAATGTGCCTATGAATTATTTAATGTCAGTAATGGTTGCGGGAAATAGGTATATTTCTGAAATGTAAATACTATTAATTTATTGCTGGGGCTGTTTGTAGGGAGGGAAATAGGTTTATTTTTTAAATGTGGATACTATTATTTTAATGTTGGGGCTGGAGGAAGGCCTAATTATTAATCGTGGGTGCTATTGATTTAACACCGAGGCTGGCTGTAATTTTCGAAATGTACCCATTTTTTTTTTTCAAAATAGGGCCCCCAACATTCCAGGATCCAAACAAGCCGCAACTATGGAAACCTGCAGCCACAGGTGGTGAAAGTGAGAAGAACAGGTAGGATAGAGCAGGAGAGTCTGTGAAATGCTGTGATTCTAGTGGGACAATCCAAATTTTTGGTGAACGTTCAATGGTGTACATAACAATGCAAGTTTGTTTTCTGTAAGATGGTTTCCTGGGCACGCTAAGTGATTCATAGCCAGGCGCACATTTTTGTGGGTGTGGTTGTACAAATTTTTTGTGCCGCACAAAATTTTTGGGGTCGTACCAATCTTTTTTGTATTTTTTTTTGTGCCACATAAAACTTTTTTGGCCGCTTAGCGACGGCACAATTTTTTTTTATTCTCAGCTATAAGGGAGGCGCCATCAAGTTGTTGTACTGGGGCCCTGAATTCCTCTTGGCAGCCCTGGCAATAAGTAATGTCTTCACCAGTATTTAAATTAGCATATCTAAGAAACAAAACTTGGGATAAAATAGGCTTCACCCAAATTTGCTCAGATTCAGCAAACCACACCCACATTTTCATGAAGCCACGCCCACTGTTTAGATCATATTTGCCTACTCTTCCAGAATCTCCGAAAGGCTCCCAAATTTCAGGCAGTCATCCCGGGCTCCCAGAAAAGCAGTGCTCTATGTAGTCCTCTATAGCCAAAGAATTATGTTACAAGAAATGTGCTTCAAACATTTAAAAAAAGCAAAATCAGATCTGACAAACCCTTGCCCCCATCTGCCTGACCAAGCGCTCGCTCAATCTCCAGCAGGTCGACAACCGTCGTATGAACTGACAGTCAGGACAATCCCACCACAATCAGAACTAACGGGAGGTATGAAGAAATTGGACACTGGACAAGTAAGCTAACAATCTAAGGTAAACTTAAGAGATGTTCACATAAAAGCATTTTTAACAATAAACTCCCCTGACCCTAAATATTAATATTAAAACAGAATGGGTTCGCTGTTAGGTGCTCCGGCCCCACCTCTGAGATCTCTCGGAGATGCAATATTTAGCATTGTGACCTCACAGCGCTGGGGTCATGGGTTCAATTCTCACCTATCTCCTATCTGTGTGGCGTGTTTATACTGTCTCAGTATTTGCTTGAGTTTCCTCCGGGTGCTTCAGTTTCCTCCCACACTGCCTAAAAACATACTGGCAAGTTAATTGGCTTCTGACAAAAATGGACCCTAGCGCGTGTGTTTGTTTGCTAGGGAATTTAGACTGTAAGCTTCTACGGCACAGGGAGTAATGTTAAGGATTCCATTGAATAGCAGTTGAGTGGGTCCAAGATGGCTGCCTTATCCTCTGCAACAATGTAGAGTGTTTTGCATCTTATTAGGGGAAAAGGTGCTATATTAATAAAGAAGTATTATTGTCACCCTCTCACAGAGGGACCAATCAGAGCTCTCTGCTATGTGCGGGTAGAGCTGAATTTTGAAAGTCGGCGGCAGAAGGATTAGTCCTTATAGAGACGATGAGGAATGAAAATAAGGTCATATGAATGGAGTCCGAGGTGTGAAACACGTACCATTCTGATATTGGGAGAGTTGAGTTTACTATAACAATATGTCTAGCAGTGGACAACTCATTGAATGTACAAATAAATAAAGTGTAATATATATAAAAAAATGCATCAAAAACACCTTAGACCGTAGACATATAAGCTTATGAACTATGTACGTTGAATAGACGACGGGCAATCTGACTCGTCAGCAAACCAACATTTGTTTTCCATTTCAAGGATGAAACATTTCTAAATGCATTCCACAAAGGCTTCCACTGCCTGTGCGTCTCTCCTTTTAAATGTTGTATCATTATTCAGGCGCTCATCCTGAGGAAAAAATACATCCACATGTGGAGGAAAGAGAAGACGCCCAATCTCATCTCATATGGCATTGTGTAGGTCTTTTCAGCTGAAAGACTGCATTGAACTCCCCCCACCCTTCACAGAGGAACATTACAAAGGCCACGGCACATCTTATGCAAACATTTGTATTTATTAGAGACTTAAACCAGCATTGTCGATTTTCCTCCTATAGGGACGATTGATGAAGGAGACTTCCTCTGTTTTGATCCGACTTAGCTTTTAACCTTGGTGGTGATGCCGTGACCCCAAGTCTTGTTGGAAAGACATTAAAAACAACAAATAAAGACGTCTTCACTTGAAAACTTTGAAAGTTCTTTTTTTCCTCCAAGCAGGAGAACATCTCAACCTTTTTTTTTCTTCTCTCTATAAATAAACCCTAGCAAGCAGAAACAACGCTGATTGCGGGAAAGGAATCTGAACAAGCAGCAGGCACTACAGTAGAGTAAATGGCATTGTGCCAAGGGCCTCATCAAACGAGTAATGGCTCCCACTTGACAATCAGTAAAGTACCTCTTCTCCCGTGGATTTAGCTCTTAATGATGATTAGAGAGGATGGGCCCTAAAAAATCTCTGCTCAAAATGACCTCTTATTAATTTCTTTTGCTAGAAATGATGAATTTCAAAGTGGCTTTATAGCTAAAACCTAAAGAAAAAAAAGAAATTCTGTACAACGGTAGTAACAGTACTTAGAGCGTCATTGATGGAATAAGACTTTTCAATTTCTTCTTTTCAAAAAAAAAAAAAATGTTTTATTTTAAAGTGTACCCATCACTTGCACACAGTGGAGGCAGCCATTTTGTGGGCAAGGAGGAGCCAATAACGTGAATGAGGCGTGAGGCACTGATATCACTTATAGTAAACGGATAGGATGAATTCTGGAGGATACACCTACAAATTAGCTTCTCCATTGTGGTTAGGCCACAGATATATAACTCCATGTAGAAATACAAGCTTTTAAGATATGCTGGAATCAGGTGTGTGTGGGGGTGGGGGGGGGGGGAAGGGGGTAAAATCTGCATTGCTGGTGAAGATAGCGAAGTTGGTATAGGGACCCTGCGATGGGGTCCTATCCCAAGCATGGCTTGGCCTTGGGCTATATTCAATCAGAACTGTGGCCTTGGGCTATTTTCAGAGCAGAGCGGTGGCCTTGGGCTCTTTTAAGAGCAGAGCGGTGGCCTTGGGCTCTTTTTAGAGCACAGAGGTGGCCTTGGGCTATTTTCAGAGCAGAGCGGTGGCCTTGGGCTCTTTTCAGAGCAGAGCGGTGGCCTTGGGCTCTTTTCAGAGCAGAGCGGTGGCCTTGGGCTCTTTTCAGAGTAGAGAGGTGGCCTTGGGCTCTTTTCAGAGTAGAGAGGTGGCCTTGGGCTCTTTTAAGAGCAGAGCAGTGGCCTTGGGTTCTTTTCAGAGTAGAGCGGTGGCCTTGGGCTCTTTTCAGAGTAGAGAGGTGGCCTTAGGCTCTTTTCAGAGCAGAGCGGTGACATTGGGCTCTTTTCAGAGTAGAGAGGTGGCCTTGGGCTCTTTTCAGAGTAGAGAGGTGGCCTTAGGCTCTTTTCAGAGCAGAGCGGTGACATTGGGCTCTTTTCAGAGCAGAGCGGTGGCCTTGGGCTCTTTTCAGAGTAGAGAGGTGGCCTTGGGCTCTTTTCAGAGTAGAGAGGTGGCCTTGGGCTCTTTTAAGAGCAGAGCAGTGGCCTTGGGTTCTTTTCAGAGTAGAGCGGTGGCCTTGGGCTCTTTTCAGAGTAGAGAGGTGGCCTTAGGCTCTTTTCAGAGCAGAGCGGTGACATTGGGCTCTTTTCAGAGTAGAGAGGTGGCCTTGGGCTCTTTTCAGAGTAGAGAGGTGGCCTTAGGCTCTTTTCAGAGTAGAGAGGTGACATTGGGCTCTTTTCAGAGCAGAGCAGTGGCTTTAGGTCCTCTGGGCCCCTAGCGGCTGCTCCCCTGCACCCATGGTAGTTACAACACTGATTGGAATTAAGATCCTCCAATCATTGCCGCCTTGTCCTGAGAACAGATTTCTTACAGTACAATTGCTATCTGCTATAGAGATCATGTGTTACGTCAGGAAGGGGAGAACAGATCACAGTATAAGAACAATGTGGATGAGTTTACATGGTGTCATATGTACCACAATTATGCTTATAATTTACATTGGGGTCCTTTGTGTCTTCTCTGCATCTGCTTTCTGTAGGTGCAGTGGTGTAGTGAAGGCCATTGAGGTTTGGTGCAAAATCTAAGCATAGAAACTAGAGATATTCATTGACCCCCGTGTTCTGGTTTTGGTTTTGGTTTCGAATCTAGGTTAACTTTGTGTTTTGGTTTTGGATCCCTATTTATTTTCTAAAATCCCTATTTTTTTCCTAAAATCACATAATTTGGCTCTTTTTTGTTCCTACATTATTATTAACCTCAATAACATTAATTTCCAGTCATTTCAGGTCAATTTTTGTCAAGTGACAAGAACACTGCTACCCCTCCTGTTTCTGTATGAGCAATGGCACTGGAGACTGGAGAGTGACAAGAACACTGCTACCCCTCCTGTTTCTGTATGAGCAATGGCACTGAGCAATGTCACTGGAGACTGGAGAGTGACAAGAACACTGCTACCCCTCCTGTTTCTGTGTGAGCAATCGCACTGAGCAATGACTGCACGCATCACACTTACCTCATCCTCGGATGTTTTCACAATGCTGTCTGGCTTTCTAAGGACTCTCTAAAACATTTGTCTGTCCCCCAATGTCTCCTGATTGGCCCTTCTTTGTGCGCTTCGTGTTGTCATCATCATGTTGCGTTTCCGATTCAGTGTATTATCTCATCTGTTTTGTATTGTTTTATGTTTTAACCCCTTCGGGATCGGAAATGTTTTGTCCTATGTGACCAAACTGATTTTCCCATTTTATCTATAGGTCACATTCAATGGCAATAACTTTTCTTAATTTCGTAGTCCATCTCTGTGACTTTTACAAAAAAAAAATCCAAGCAGTATATTAGCAGCACATTGGGATATATATTTTACCATGGCTATTACAAGGAAAAATAGAGGCAAAATGGACTTAGTCATAGGTATTTTTATGCAGTTTGTGTGACCCCCACACAAATATTTTGGTAGATTTTTTTGTAGAGATACAGAACATTTGTATAATCAGATTATGTTCACTAATGCCACTATAAATGTTATATAACCTATATAAATTATATTTATGTTAACTTTGTTCTATTTTTTTTACCCGTTTTATTTATTTATACATTTATAGAAAGAGCAACCAAAAACATAAACTCTGACGTCAATGACAACTAAGGCTGGATACACAGACGATCAGACGATAAAAGACTGATTGGCCCAATATCAAAGTAGTGTGTACCCTGGAACGATGAACGATTAGCGTTGATCGAGATTTTCACTGAACTGAAAATCTTGCTCAACGATGGAACAATGTCGTTCCAATTCAGCAGTGTGTATGCACTCAGCGCAATGCTGGAGCATATTAACACATGCATGTATATAGAGAGACTCTCTGGGTCTTATGAGACTGGGGTATCTGTCTGGGTGTTATTAGACTGGTGGGGGGGGGCCCTTCCTTATCTCTGGAAACTCTGGCAATGATATCACTGAAGTTTACAAAGGGGAAAGTAGAGAATGAACTACGATTACAGCATTATAAATAGAATGCTGGGTGGTTGATCTAATTAATAGGGACAACTTGTTATGGATTCCAGCTGATACTAAGTAGCCAGGGGCTCTCGGTCGACGGAGCACCTATGTACCGCGAAGCACTTTACGTTCTATAGAACAGAGAACTGCTAAAGGTGACAATTGCATATGCCTGAATGTATCTTTACAAATTTCTTCTGGAAACTATATAAGGGTCCAGCAGTTGTCTCAGTTGAATATTCCTCCGAATGGGCCTGGAGCTGAATAATTATAATACACTTATTCTGGCCTTGTTTCTCTTCATTTTTCCATGTTTTAATAAATTATTTCTATAAGAATTCATGAATAAATTCCACTCTCATCTAGAGATGTGAAAGGCTGGGGGAAAAAATGGAAACACATTTTTTTTCAGTTTCTTTACATTACTGCTTTGTTTTAGTCCCCAAAAAGTAAAAAAAAAAAAAAAAAAAGTAAATTGTCTTTGGAAAGATAAAAAAAAGTTTTTAAGACAAAGGAATAAAAGTATCAATCAGCGATTATCTAAACCAGACGATTTTCTGCACTTTTCTCGTGTTATTTTAAACAGCATTTTTCTTATAGGCAATGGGGCTTTAGACTTTAATATAATTGCCATTTTAAATACCAATGGCAAGTCACAGAAAATTGGTGATTTTAGATAACCACCAATTGATACATTTGCGCCAAAATGTTCATATATTGCTTCCCTTTATTTTCCCAAAAATCTTTATAAGTAATAACAATGTGACAGAAACACAAGATCACAATTCCTATACTCTGTGGACATGCAGCACAGTACAACAGTCAAACATAGGAGCAAGATTCATTCTGCCACTAGGGGGTGCCACCACTTTTTGCCAACAATTTTGTTCCTGTAGAGATTAGAAATAATTTTTGCCATTCATGCAGTAAATCTGCAGGCCTTGGAGTTGGAGTTGGAGCTTATATCCGCCTGGCCCTGTATGCTTTAGACGCAAAAAATACAGAAGCAGGAGCTGAAAGAGTTTAATTGTGTTTGAATTCAGGGTTAAAATAAATTTTAGCCACATTGCTATATTCTATACCATGTATTATTGATAATGGAATAATCTAACCTTAGCAGTGAAATGAGACATACTTGGCAACTTTCTGACTCTGTCCACCTGGAGGACAGGTCATGTGACAGGGTTAGGTGGGGGTATGGTGACGTCTTTGCGTCACCATAGCTCCGGCCCCACTATAAATTACCGAAATTCACAGCAATGAATAGCGGTGACGGGGCTCAATGACGCTATGAATCCCCGCCCCCAATATTTAATGCTGTGAATTTTCGGCATTTTTTAGGATCTGGGAGGCTTGCCTACTCTTCCGGGAGTCCGGGAGGACTCCCCGAAATTTGGGAGCCTCCCGGAAATTCCAGGAGAGAAGACAGTATGAGTCAGACCTGCAGGGAAGTATAGTTATTCTCAGCAGAGTATTTCAGTAGTAATATATGTAAAGTTCCAGAGAAGATTGGGAGTGATAACATACTTGCTTTGCTAACTGACAATACAAGTAATATGAATGCAGCATGGGAGGTAATAATGAACAAATATCCACATATTCAGTGAAAGGATGCATTCCATCTCCTTAATCTGATTTTTAATGACCACATGATGACTGCAAAAGATCGATAGGCAGCAAACTAAAGGATCAAACATATAAAACATACTGATATTGTAGGTGCAGTAAGAAATTAATAAAATATTGACTCTCAAACTCCAGTAAAACTAGATGAGTGCAGTGATGATTTCATTTAACCGTTTACTGAAGAACAAGGAAGCTGTAATAACTGAGGATCCCATAGTACCATGAAGTGTAAGGAGCACAGTAATTCATGTCTTCTGGGATCAGCCGCAGAACTCCCTGAATATTATCTCACCAATGTTTCAGCAATCACTGTATGTGAATCAGACAGGCTCTTATGTTGACCATTCTTTGCCGTATGGTCCAGATAAAATCAGCTCTTATTGAGAAGCTAAGTGCATCTCCACTTACAAGTACAGAAGAAGCAAAAGTTAAAGACTTTATTAACAGACGGGAACAATTTTGTTGACAATCAACTCATGCTGCTGCAAATCTGCCGGATTCAAAGGGAGAAATGTTAGTGATGATGGCGTTGCTGCTACATCTCCCTTTATTACAATACAAGCGACACTCTTAGCACTTAATGCTGGAAAGGTCATTTAAAATATTGCAGACTGCATAGGTCTTTGGTCCAGGAATGCAGTCTGCGATTCTGTCGCGTTTATCCCCTACTGTAACATGGTGGCCCGAGCCTTGCACAATGCAGCCTCTAACACCTCTCGCCTGCTTCACATTAATCCGTCTTCTGTAGCATGTGAAAGAAACTTGTCTATGTTTGGAAGTAGACTAACATGTAATGCTAGACAGGCATGTCTCATGCCAGGAAAACCTTCAGTTGTCAGAATTTCAGAAACTGCTTGTGGCGATAGTACTATGATGTAGCAATAAATTAGTCATTTCCCATTTATTATTGTTATTATTATTATTATAATTATTATTGATACATGTCGCCATAATTAGCAAAAATGTATGTACATTTTCTTTAAAAGTAACAATATATAGATACGTATGTGATAATAGTACATGTTTAAAAGGAATACATATTCCAAATGCTAATATCTTGTAAGCCAACCAAGATATATATAAATATATATAAAGTCACTGGATTAGTGTATGATGGCAGGTATATTTCACCTAGGTTCATAATCTACTTGGTTTAATGCCCCAGAGAATTGTTGTTGTATGTAAGCTGCTGAAGGGCTATAGGCCTGTTGAAAAGCCGGAATAGGGTCCTGGGGTTATGGATGGAGAGTGAGGGCGGGCTCCATATACTAGGCCTATTAACCAGGTATTAGTGATTTTGCTGAGGGCTGAGTGGTGCTGGAAAAAGGCTTCAGCTCAGCTCAGTCAGTCGGTCACTGCCCGGGGACAGGAGCTGCAGTGTCACGGTGAGAGAAGCCTGATATCTGCCTATAAGTTACTGTGCTGAAACTTCTTTTTGTTTTTTCTTAGTTTGTTAGTCAGGAGTGACCGGTGTTTAGTTAGAGCTGGATGGCAAGGTGTTTATTTTGGAGTTTTCTTTTGTTTACCTACTGAATGAAACTGACTGAGGCAGTTGCACTAAACTTTTGGACTTGTGTGAAATCTCTCGGCTGATATAAACACCACCTACCCAAGGAGATGGTACTGGGCCCACACTATATGTATATACATATAGTGGGGGGGGGAAACCTCTCCTTAAAAATCCTCTGTGCGCCCCTGACCATCTCTATTTCATCTACTGTCATTTCAGGGAACACCATACAATTCACAGCACTTTATGTCAATGCTTTAAACTTACTCTGAGAATGACAGACACGATCAAGTGCAGAGACAGAATCCCATCTACAGAGAGACTCTTCAACCCTTTTTGGGGCTCAGCAGTGTAAGGTAGACATTGTGGGCATGATTCATTAAGGCACACAAAAGGAACGTATTGTGTGTTTTTAAAAAAAATAGAAACAGAATTTTGGCACACGCACATCGGCATTCAACAAGCAGCAGATGTAAAGATTCGGCTACTGATGAATACGGGTTTAGGTCCGCTCTCCGCTAAAAGACAGTACACTGCAGGATACGATCAATACATATATGGAATATAAAGTCCCAGCAGACAGCACAGGGGAAAAAAAACCGAAGTAGAGGTTACAAGTACATCAACCCCTTAAGTCTAAGCAAGGGTCCCTTTTTATGGATTGGGTACGAAATGTCAACAATGGAAATGTTGGCAGTTATCCTGGCTAAATGCCGATACATCCATTCTGGTGACAGCTTCAGAATGTTGACAGTGTGATTGTCGACATTCATAACGTTTGTTCTTTCACATTCGTCTCTGCCACAGTGGAGCTTACAATCGAATTTCCCTACCACAATAGCACAAAAGCACCCCACACCCGTTACCTTTATGTCTTTGGACTGTCGGAGGAAACCTCACCGAGAGAAAATCCAAGTGAACATGAGGAGAACATGTAAACTCCAAGCAGATAGCACGCCTGTTTTGAATAGCATGCAGTGCCCCGGTGCTGCAAGGCAGCGATGCTGACCACTGTGCTAACCAGATAATAATCATCTCATAACAATTATATGTCACCCTCTTTGTAATGCCACCCTCCTTATAGCACCTAGGTAGCAAAATAAATACTGAATATGTATGTGGTATAAGAAGGGAACTCGGTAACAGTAAAATAATAATATTATGACACAGTAAAGAAAACCGTTATGTAAATAGATCCTTCGACAGAAAACAACCTGGGCCAATAACAAGCTGTTTACCCTCCTATTATCTACGTTATTTGGCTCTCTAGCTGTTGTGGAACTACAAATCTCAGCATCTCCTGACAACAAGCAATATATTTATCATGGTCCTTTTAAAGATAGGGGACATTCTGTGTAATGTTGTGGAATTTTATGTTGATGTGTTAAAGGTGTAATCCCTCATAGACCCCCCCACCCCCACCCCAAAACTATTTATTAAAGCATCACAAGCAATACAATTGAAGGTTACATTATCACAATTGTGAAAAACTATCATCGTAGATATCTCTGGCATTAGGCTAAGGGGTAGATTCAATTGGCCGCAATGCTCTTCAGAACATGGCGGGCACGCTTTATTACTATGGTAAAAAGTAACGCGGATTTTTTTTGCTTTCACCTCTAGGGGGTATGAACAGAAATCAGCGTTACTTCTGTCAAAAATTATCCGCGCAAGGCTTCTCGCGGCCGTTCCTGGAGGCACCTTGTGCGCATATTTTCGGCATGAATCGGCCCCTAAGTCTTGCATAGCATTTCGCTAAATATGTTGTTAGCCGTTCTACCCTACGGGGAGAGTATTGCGGTAGAGGGATCTTCGGATTTTTTTTTTAGAAGGACCTTCCCGCTCTCCCTTCCGGTTACTATTGCAAAGTGGCTTTGCACGTGTGTGACCTTAGGACGGGGAGATTGGATGTCATCGCTGAGATGACAGATGATAATGAACGGGACAAAACCCTGTTAATTAATAAATAGGAACCTTAGACTTATACCTTGGTAACTTGAAGCTCATTTTCATTGATGTTCTCCCATAATTAAGTTGTCCATTTGCAAAATCTGTGATCTGTGTAGCAGATTTAGATGACACTGCAAAAAAACAAACATACACATGGGGTTATATCTACTAAACTGTGGGTTTGAAAAAGTGGAGATGTTGCCTATAGCAACCAATCAGATTCTAGCTGTCATTTTGTAGAATGCACTAAATAAATAATAACTAGGGGCCTGATTCATTAGTGATCTTATCTGCCATTTTTTTGCTTATCTTAAGCAAATCCACTCTGTGCATGCTCAAAAAAGGGAGATAAGAAGCAAAATCCACTGCGTAAGAGAAGAATTTCCTAAGTTAAGATGAAAATCCATCTTAACTTCACTCTTATCTCCTTGTTTCTGTCTAAAAATAAGCATCTTAACTTTTGCACAAGATAAGATCACTAATGAATCAGGCCGTAGAATCTGATTGGTTGCTATAGGCAACATCTCCACTGGAATCATTGGTTTACGCTTCTTCCCCAGAGTGTCACCTGGTATTATCATGAGAAACAATTGTTAGTAGCAGCTTGTATTACAGGTAACTTGAGGGATGTATGTATTTGTCGATGAGGTCCATTAGCAAACTGTTATCTCAAAAAGCTCTAGTATTGAAAATGGCACATATCTTATGTGCTTAGGTATAAATACAGACAATTTCAGAATAAATACATGTTGTGTATTAGGTGCTGTGCTACAGCAGGTCTGTACAACCTGTGGCTCTCCAGGTGTTGTGAAACTACAAGTACCAGCATAAACTGCCAGCTACGGA
>NW_027447668.1:0-88309 GCF_038048845.1 Mixophyes fleayi | reverse complement strand
TGATTCATGATTCAATTAATGATTCATGATTCAATTCATGATTCATGATTCAATTTATGATTCGATTCCTGATTAAAATTATGATTCATGATTCAATTCATGATTCATGATTCAATTTATGATTCGATTCCTGATTAAAATCATGATTCATGATTCAATTCATGATTCATGATTCATGATTCATTATTCAATTCAAGATTCATGATTCATGATTCAATTTGTGATTCATAATTTAATTCATGATTCAATTCATGATTCATGATTTGATTTATGATTTATGATTCAATTCATGATTCAATTCATGATTCATGATTCGATTCATGATTCATGATTCAATTCATGATTCATGATTCATGATTTGATTCATGATTCATGATTCAATTCATGATTCATGTTTCATGATTAAATTCATGATTCATGATTCAATTTATGATTTGTTATTCATGATTCATGATTCAAATTATAATTCAATTCATGATTCATAATTCATGATTCATGATTCAATTCATGATTCATAATTCATGATTCATGATTCAATTTATGATTCGTGATTCATGATTCAATTCATGATTCATGATTCATGATTCATGATTCATGATTCATGATTCATGATTCAATTCATGATTCATGGTTAAATTCATGATTCATTTCATGATTCATGATTCATGATTCAATTCATTATTCAATTCATGATTCATGATTCATGTTTCAATTTATGATTCATGATTCATGATTCAATTCATGATTCAATTCATGATTCAATTCATGATTCATGATTTATGATTCATGATGCAATTCATGATTCAATTCATGATTCAATTCATGATTCATGATTTCTGATTCATGATTCAATTCATGATTCATGATTCATGATTCATGATTCAATTCATGATTCATGATTCAATTCATGATTCAATTCATGATTCATGATTTATGATTCATGATTCAATTCATGATTCATGATTCAATTCATGATTCATGATTCAATTCATGATTCATAATTCATGATTCATGATTCAATTTATGATTCATGATTTATGATTTAATTCATGATTCAATTCATGATTCATGATTCATGATTCATGATTCAATTCATGATTCATGATTCAATTCAAGATTCATGATTCATGATTCATAATTCAATTTATGATTTGATTCCTGATTAAAATCATGATTCATGATTCAATTCATGATTCATGATTCATGATTCATTATTCAATTCAAGATTCATGATTCATGATTCAATTCATGATTCATGATTCATGATTCAATTTATGATTCAAGTCATGATTCAATTCGTGATTCATAATTTAATTCATGATTCAATTCATGATTCATGATTTGATTTATGATTCATGCTTCAATTCATGATTCATGATTCATGATTCAATTCATGATTCATGATTCATGCTTCAATTCATGATTCATGATTCGTTTCATGATTCAATTCATGATTCATGATTCATGATTCAATTTATGATTCGTGATTCATGATTCATGATTCATGATTCAATTCATGATTCATGATTCATGATTCAATTCATGATTCATGATTCAATTCATGATTTATGATTCATGATTCATGATTCATGATTCAATTCATGATTCATAATGCATGATTTATGATTCAATTCATGATTCATGATTCATGATTCATGATTCAATTCATGATTCATGATTCATGATTCAATTCATGATTCATGATTCATGATTCAATTAATGATTTATGATTCAATTCATGATTCATGATTTATGATTCATGATTAAATTTATGATTCGTGATTCATGATTCAATTCATGATTCATGATTCATGATTCAATTTATGATTCGTGATTCATAATTCAAATTATGATTCATGATTCATGATTCAATTCATGATTCGATTTATGATTCATGATTCAATTCATGATTTATGATTCAATTCATGATTCGATTTATGATTCATAATTCAATTCATGATTTATGATTCAATTCATGATTCGATTCCTGATTAAAATCATGATTCATGATTCAATTCATGATTCATGATTCAATTCATGATTCATGATTCATGATTTAATTCATGATTCATGATTCATGATTCATGTTTCATGATTCAATTCATGATTCAATTCATGATTCAATTAATGATTCATGATTCATGTTTCAATTTACGATTCATGATTCATGATTCAATTCATGATTCATGATTCAATTCATGATTCAATTCATGATTCATGATTTATGATCATGATTCAATTCATGATTCATGATTCGATTCATGATTCATGATTCAATTGATGATTCATGATTCAATTGATGATTCATGATTCATGATTCAATTCATTATTCAATTCATGATTCATGATTCATGTTTCAATTTATGATTCATGATTCATGATTCAATTCATGATTCATGATTCAATTCATGATTCAATTCATGATTCATGATTTATGATCATGATTCAATTCATGATTCATGATTCAATTCATGATTCAATTCATGATTCATAATTAATGATTCATGATTTATGATTCAATTCATGATTCAGGATTTATGATTCAATTCATGATTCAATTCATGATTCATGATTCATGATTCATCATTCAATTCATGATTCATGATTCATGATTCATGATTTAATTAATGATTCATGATTCAATTCATGATTCATGATTCAATGTATGATTCGATTCCTGATTAAAATAATGATTCATGATTCAATTCATGATTCATGATTCATGATTCATTATTCAATTCAAGATTCATGATTCATGATTCAATTCATGATTCAATTCGTGATTCATAATTTAATTCATGATGCAATTCATGATTCATTATTTGATTTATGATTTATGATTCAATTCATGATTCAATTCATGATTCATGATTCGATTCATGATTCAAGATTCATGATTCATGATTCAATTCATGATTCATAATTCATAATTCATTATTCAATTCATGAGTCAATTTATGATTCGTGATTCATGATTCATGATTCAATTCATGATTCATGATTCAATTCATGATTCATGATTCAATTAATGATTCAATTCATGATTCATAATTCATGATTCATGATTCAATTCATGATTCATAATTCATGATTCATGATTCATGATTCAATTCATGATTCATAATTCATGATTCATGATTCAATTCATGATTCATAATTCAAGATTCATGATTCATGATTCAATTCATGATTCATAATTCATGATTCATGATTCAATTAATGATTCATGATTCATGATTCAATTCATGATTCAATTCATGATTCAATTTATGATTCATGATTCAATTCATGATTCAATTCATGATTCATGATTCAATTCATGATTCAATTCATGATTCATAATTCATGATTCATGATTCAATTCATGATTCATAATTCATGATTCATGATGCAATTCATGATTCATGATTCATTTCATGATTCAATTTAAGGATTATGATTCAATTCATGATTCAATAAATAATTCATGATTCGATTAATGATTCATGATTCAATTCATGATTCAATTCATGATTCATGATTACTGATTCATGATTAATGATTCATGATTCAATTAATGATTCATAATTCATGATTTATGTTTCAATTCATGATTCATGATTCGATTCATGATTCATGATTCATGATTCAATTCATGATTCATGGTTCATGATTCAATTTATGATTCGTGATTCATGATTCATGGTTCATGATTCAATTTATGATTCATGATTCATGATTCAATTCATGATTCGATTTAAGATTCATGATTCATTATTCAATTCATGATTCATGATTCATGATTCAATTAATGATTCATGATTCAAATCATGATTCATGATTCAATTCATGATTCGATTCCTAATTAAAATCATGATTCATGATTCAATTCATGATTCATGATTCATGATTCAATTCATGATTCATGTTTCATGATTCATGATTCAATTCATGATTCATGATTCAATTCATGATTCAATTCATGATTCAATTCATGATTCATGATTCAATTCATGATTCAATTCATGATTCATGATTCATGATTCATGATTCAATTCATGATTCATGATTCATGATTCGATTCATGATTCATGATTCAATTCATAATTCATTATTCAATTCAAGATTCAAATTATGATTCGTGATTCATGATTCATGATTCAATTCATGATTCATGATTCAATTCATGATTCATGATTCAATTAATGATTCAATTCATGATTCATAATTCATGATTCATGATTCAATTCATGATTCATAATTCATGATTCATGATTCATTAATCAAATCATGATTCATAATTCATGATTCATGATTCAATTCATGATTCATAATTCAAGATTCATGATTCATGATTCAATTCATGATTCATAATTCATGATTCATGATTCAATTCATGATTCATAATTCATGATTCATGATTCAATATTTCATGATTCGATTCATGATTCATGATTTAATTCATGATTCATGATTCATGATTCAATTCATGATTCAATTCATTCATGATTCAATTTATGATTCATGATTCAATTCATGATTCAATTCAAGATTCATGATTCAATTCATGATTCAATTCATGATTCATAATTCATGATTCATGATTCAATTCATGATTCATAATTCATGATTCATGATGCAATTCATGATTCATGATTCATTTCATGATTCAATTTAAGGATTATGATTCAATTCATGATTCAATAAATAATTCATGATTCGATTAATGATTCATGATTAATTCATGATTCAATTCATGATTCATGATTCATGACTCAATTCATGATTCAATTTAAGGATTATGATTCAATTCATGATTCAATAAATGATTCATGATTCGATTAATGATTCATGATTCAATTCATGATTCAATTCATGATTCATGATTACTGATTCATGATTAATGATTCATGATTCAATTAATGATTCATAATTCATGATTTATGTTTCAATTCATGATTCATGATTCGATTCATGATTCATGATTCATGATTCAATTCATGATTCATGGTTCATGATTCAATTTATGATTCGTGATTCATGATTCATGGTTCATGATTCAATTTATGATTCATGATTCATGATTCAATTCATGATTCGATTTAAGATTCATGATTCATTATTCAATTCATGATTCATGATTCATGATTCAATTAATGATTCATGATTCAAATCATGATTCATGATTCAATTCATGATTCATGATTCATGATTCAATTCATGATTCATGTTTCATGATTCATGATTCAATTCATGATTCATGATTCAATTCATGATTCAATTCATGATTCAATTCATGATTCATGATTTAATTCATGATTCAATTCATGATTCATGATTCATGATTCAATTCATGATTCATGATTCATGATTCGATTCATGACTCATGATTCAATTCATGATTCATTATTTAATTCATGATTCATGATCCATGATTCATTTCCGATTCATGATTCATTATTCAATTCATGATTCATGATTCATTATTCAATTGATGATTCATGATTCATGATTCAATTCATGATTCAATTCTTGATTCATGATTCATGATTCAATTCATGATTCATGATTCAATTCATGATTCAAATCATGACTCATGATTCATGATTCATTATTCAATTCATGATTCATGATTCATGATTCAATTCATGATTCATGATTTAATTCATGATTCATGATTCAATTCATGATTCATGATTCATGATTCAATTCATGATTCATGATTCATGATTCAATTCATGATTCATGATTCATGATTCAATTCATGATTCATGATTTAGTTCATGATTCATGATTCATGATTTATGATTTAATTCATGATTCATGATTTATGATTTATGTTTCATGATTCAATTCATGATTAAATTCATGATTCAATTAATGATTCATGATTTGACTAATGATTCATGATTCATGATTCATGATTCGATTCATGATTCATGATTCGATTTATGATTCATGATTTAATTCATGATTCATGATTCAATTGATTATTCAATTCATGAATCATGATTCATGTTTCAATTTATGATTCATTATTCATGATTCAATTCATGATTCATGATTCAATTCATAAATCAATTTATGATTCATAATTTATGATTCATGATTCAATTCATAATTCATGATTCAATTCATGATTCAATTTATGATTCATAATTCATGATTCATGATTCAATATTTATGATTCAATTCATGATTCAATTCATGATTCATGATTCATGATTCATGATTCAATTAATGATTCATGATTCAATTCATGATTCATGATTCAGTTTATGATTCGATTCCTGATTAAAATCATGATTTATGATTCGATTCCTGATTAAAATCAAGATTCATGATTCAATTCATGATTCAATTCATGATTCAATTTGTGATTCATAATTTAATTCATGATTCAATTCATGATTCATAATTTGATTTATGATTTATGATTCAATTCATGATTCAATTCATGATTCATGATTCGATTCATGATTCATGATTCATGATTCAATTCATGATTCATGATTCATGTTTTAATTCATGATTCATGATTCAATTCATGATTCATGTTTCATGATTAAATTCATGATTCATGATTTAATTTATGATTCGTTATTCATGATTCATTATTCAATTCATGATTCATGATTTAATTCATGATTCATGATTCATGATTTAATTCATGATTCATTATTCATGATTCAATTCATGATTCATGATTCATCATTCAATTCTTGATTCATGATTCAATTCATGATTCATGATTCATTATTCAATTCATGATTCATGATTCATGATTTAATTCATGATTCATGATTCATTATTCAATTCATGATTCATGATTCAATTCATGATTCATGATTCAATTCATGATTCATGATTCATTTCATGTTTCATGATTCATGATTTATGATTTAATTCATGATTCATGATTCATGATTTATGTTTCATGATTCAATTCATGATTGAATTTATGACTCAATTAATGTGTCATGATTCGATTAATGATTCATGATTCATGATTCGATTCATGATTCATGATTCAATTTATGATTTATGATTCATGATTTAATTCATGATTCATAATTCAATTGATGATTCATGATTCAATTCATTATTCAATTCATGATTCATGATTCATGTTTCAATTTATGATTCATGATTCATGATTCAATTCATGATTCATGATTCAATTCATGATTCAATTCATGATTCATGATTTATGATTCATGATTCAATTCATGATTCAATTCATGATTCATGATTCGATTCATGATTCATGATTCATGATTCAATTCATGATTCATGATTCATGATTCGATTCATGATTCATGATTCAATTAATGATTCAATTCAGGATTCATAATTCATGATTCATGATTCAATTCATGATTCATAATTCATGATTCATGATTCAATTCATGATTCATGATTCATTTCATGCTTCATGATTCGATTCATGATTCATGATTCATGATTCAATTCATGATTCAATTCATGATTCAATTTATGATTCATGATTCAATTAATGATTCAATTCAGGATTCATAATTCATGATTCATGATTCAATTCATGATTCATAATTCATGATTCATGATTCAATTCATGATTCATGATTCATTTCATGCTTCATGATTCGATTCATGATTCATGATTCATGATTCAATTCATGATTCAATTTATGACTCATGATTCAATTCATGATTCATTTCATGATTCATGATTCAATTCATGATTCATGATTCAATTCATGATTCATGATTCGATTCATGATTCAATTCATGATTCAATTTATGATTCATGATTCAATTCATGATTCAATTCATGATTCATGATTCAATTCATGATTCATGATTCGATTCATGATTCATGATTCATGATTCAATTCATGATTCAATTCATGATTCAATTATGATTCATGATTCAATTCATGATTCAATTCATGATTCATGATTCAATTCATGATTCAATTCATGATTCATGATTCATGATTCAATTTATGATTCATGATTCAATTCATGATTCAATTAATGATTCATGATTCGATTAATGATTCATGATTCAATTCATGATTCAATTCATGATTCATGATTAATGATTCATGATTAATGATTCATGATTCATGATTCAATTCATGATCCATAATTCATGATTCAATTCATGATCCATAATTCATGATTTATGTTTCAATTCATGATTCATGATTCATGATTCGATTCATGATTCATGATTCATGATTCAATTCATGATTCATGGTTCATGATTCAATTTATGATTTGTTATTCATGATTCAATTCATGATTCAAGATTCATGATTCAAATCATGATTCATAATTCATGATTCAATTCATGATTCATGATTCAATTCATAATTCGATTCCTGATTAAAATCATGATTCATGATTCAATTCATGATTCATGATTCAATTCATGATTCATGATTCATGATTCAATTCATGATTCAATTCATGATTCAATTCATGATTCAATTCATGATTCAATTCAATTCATGATTCAGTTCATGATTCATGATTCGATTAATGATTTATGATTCATTCATGATTCATGATTCGATTCATGATTCATGATTCATGATTCAATTCATGATTCATGATTCATGATTCATGATTCAATTCATGATTCATGATTCATGATTCGATTCATGATTCATGATTCAATACATGATTCATTATTCAATTCATGATTCATGATCCATGATTCATTTCTGATTCATGATTCATGATTCAATTCATGATTCATGATTCATTATTCAATTCATGATTCATGATTCTGATTCATGATTCATGATTCATGATTCATTTCATGATTCATGATTCATGATTCGATTCATGATTCATGATTCATTATACAATTCATGATTCATGATTCATGACTCATGATTCAATTCATGATTTATGATTTATGATTCAATTCATGATTCAATTCATGATTCAAATCATGATTCATGATTTATTTCATGATTCATGATTTGATTCATGATTCATTATTCAATTCATGATTCATGATTCATTATTCAATTCATGATTTATGATTCATGATTCAATTCATGATTCATGATTCATGATTCAATTGATGTTTCATGATTCATGATTCAATTCATGATTCAGTTCATGATTCATGATTCATGATTCAATTTATGATTCATGATTCATGATTCAATTCATGATTCAATTCATGATTCATGATTCATGATTCATTATTCAATTCATGATTCATGATTCATTATTCAATTCATGATTCATGATTCATGATTTAATTCATGATTCATGAATAAATTCCTGATTCATGATTCATGATTCAATTCAGGATTCATGATTTAATTCATGATTCATGATTCATTATTAAATTCATGATTCATGATTCATGATTCAATTCATGATTCATGATTCATGATTCATTATTCAATTCATGATTTATGATTCAATTCATGATTCATGATTCATGATTCAATTGATGATTCATGATTCATGATTCAATTCATGATTCAATTCATGATTCATGATTCATGATTCATGATTCAAGATTCATGATTCATTTCATGATTCATGATTCATGATTCAATTCATGATTCATGATTCATTATACAATTCATGATTCATGACTCATGATTTAATTCATGATTTATGATTCAATTCATGATTCAATTCATGATTCATGATTCAAATCATGATTCATGATTTATTTCATGATTCATGATTCATGATTCGATTCATGATTCATTCTTCAATTCATGATTCATGATTCATTATTCAATTCATGATTTATGATTCATGATTCAATTCATGATTCATGATTCATGATTCAATTGATGATTCATGATTCATGATACAATTAATGATTCAATTCATGATTCATGATTCATGATTCAATTTATGATTCATGATTCATGATTCAATTGATGATTCATGATTCATGATACAATTAATGATTCAATTCATGATTCATGATTCATGATTCAATTTATGATTCATGATTCATGATTCAATTCATGATTCATGATTCAATTCATAATTCATTATTCAATTCATGATTTAATTCATGATTCATTATTCAATTCATGATTCATGATTCATTATTCAATTCATGATTCATGATTCATGATTCAATTCATGATTCATGATTTAATTCATGATTCATGATTCATTATTCAATTCATGATTCATGATTCATGATTCAATTCATGATTCATGATTCAATTCATGATTCATGATTCATGATTCATTATTCACTTCATGATTTATGATTCATGATTCAATTCATGATTCATGATTCATGATTCAATTGATGATTCATGATTCATGATTCAATTCATGATTCAATTCATGATTCAATTCATGATACAATTTATGATTCGTGATTCATGATTCATGATTCAATTCATGATTCATGATTCAATTAATGATTCAATTCATGATTCATAATTCATGATTCATGATTCAATTCATGATTCATAATTCATGATTCATGATTCAATTCATAATTCATGATTCATTTCATGATTCATGATTTATGATTCATGATTCATGATTTGATTCATGATTCATGATTCATGATTCATGATTCATGATTCAATTCATGATTCAATTCATGATTCAATTTATGATTCATGATTCAATTCATGATTCAATTAATGATTCATGATTCAATTCATGATTCAATTCATGATTCATGATTCATGATTCATGATTCAATTCATGATTCATGATTCAATTCATGATTCAATTCATGATTCATGATTCATTTCATGATTCATGATTCATGATTCAATTCATGATTCATGATTCAATTCATGATTCAATTTATGATTCATGATTCAATTCATGATTCAATTAATGATTCATGATTCTATTAATGATTCATGATTCAATTCATGATTCAATTCATGATTCATGATTAATGATTCATGATTAATGATTCATGATTCATGATTCAATTCATGATCCATAATTCATGATTTATGTTTCAATTCATGATTCATGATTCATGATTCGATTCATGATTCATGATTCATGATTCAATTCATGATTCGATTTATGATTCATGATTCATGATTTAATTCATGATTCATAATTCATGATTCAATTCATGATTCATGATTCAATTCATGATTCGATTCCTAATTAAAATCATGATTCATGATTCAATTCATGATTCATGATTCAATTCATGATTCATGATTCATGATTCAATTCATGATTCAATTCATGATTCAATTCATGATTCATTTCATGATTCAATTCATGATTCAATTCAATTCATGATTCAGTTCATGATTCATGATTCGATTAATGATTTATGATTCAATTCATGATTCAATTCATGATTCATGATTCGATTCATGATTCATGATTCATGATTCAATTCATGATTCATGATTCATGATTCAATTCATGATTCATGATTCATGATTCGATTCATGATTCATGATTCAATACATGATTCATTATTCAATTCATGATTCATGATCCATGATTCATTTCTGATTCATGATTCATGATTCAATTCATGATTCATGATTCATTATTCAATTCATGATTCATGATTCATGATTCATGATTCATTATACAATTCATGATTCATTTCATGATTCATGATTCATGATTCAATTCATGATTCATGATTCATTATACAATTCATGATTCATGATTCATGACTCATGATTCAATTCATGATTTATGATTTATGATTCAATTCATGATTCATGATTCAAATCATGATTCATGATTTATTTCATGATTCATGATTCGATTCATGATTCATTATTCAATTCATGATTCATGATTCATTATTCAATTCATGATTTATGATTCATGATTCAATTCATTATTCATGATTCATGATTCAATTGATGATTCATGATTCATGATTCAATTCATGATTCAGTTCATGATTCATGATTCATGATTCAATTTATGATTCATGATTCATGATTCAATTCATGATTCATGATTCATGATTCAATTCATTATTCAATTCATGATTCATGATTCATGATTCATTATTCAATTCATGATTCATGATTCATTATTCAATTCATGATTCATGATTTAATTCATGATTCATGATTAAATTCCTGATTCATGATTCATGATTTAATTCATGATTCATGATTCAATTCATGATTCGATTTATGATTCATGATTCATGATTTAATTCATGATTCATAATTCATGATTCAATTCATGATTCATGATTCAATTCATGATTCGATTCCTAATTAAAATCATGATTCATGATTTAATTCATGATTCATGATTCAATTCATGATTCATGATTCATGATTCAATTCATGATTCAATTCATGATTCAATTCATGATTCATTTCATGATTCAATTCATGATTCAATTCAATTCATGATTCAGTTCATGATTCATGATTCGATTAATGATTTATGATTCAATTCATGATTCAATTCATGATTCATGATTCGATTCATGATTCATGATTCATGATTCAATTCATGATTCATGATTCATGATTCAATTCATGATTCATGATTCATGATTCGATTCATGATTCATGATTCAATACATGATTCATTATTCAATTCATGATTCATGATCCATGATTCATTTCTGATTCATGATTCATGATTCAATTCATGATTCATGATTCATTATTCAATTCATGATTCATGATTCATGATTCATGATTCATTATACAATTCATGATTCATTTCATGATTCATGATTCATGATTCAATTCATGATTCATGATTCATTATACAATTCATGATTCATGATTCATGACTCATGATTCAATTCATGATTTATGATTTATGATTCAATTCATGATTCAATTCATGATTCATGATTCAAATCATGATTCATGATTTATTTCATGATTCATGATTCGATTCATGATTCATTATTCAATTCATGATTCATGATTCATTATTCAATTCATGATTTATGATTCATGATTCAATTCATTATTCATGATTCATGATTCAATTGATGATTCATCATTCATGATTCAATTCATGATTCAGTTCATGATTCATGATTCATGATTCAATTTATGATTCATGATTCATGATTCAATTCATGATTCATGATTCATGATTCAATTCATTATTCAATTCATGATTCATGATTCATGATTCATGATTCATGATTCATTATTCAATTCATGATTCATGATTCATTATTCAATTCATGATTCATGATTCATGATTTAATTCATGATTCATGATTAAATTCCTGATTCATGATTCATGATTTAATTCATGATTCATGATTTAATTCATGATTCATGATTCATTATTAAATTCATGATTCATGATTCATGATTCAATTCATGATTCATGATTCATGATTCATTATTCAATTCATGATTTAGGATTCATGATTTAATTCATGATACATGATTCATGATTCAATTGATGATTCATGATTCATGATTCAATTCATGATTCAATTCATGATTCATGATTCATGATTCATGATTCAAGATTAATGATTCATTTCATGATTCATGATTCGTGATTCAATTCATGATTCATGATTCATTATACAATTCATGATTCATGACTCATGATTTAATTCATGATTTATGATTTATGATTCAATTCATGATTCATTATTCAATTCATGATTTATGATTCATGATTCAATTCATGATTCATGATTCAATTGATGATTCATGATTCATGATTCAATTCATGATTCAATTCATGATTCATGATTCAATTTATGATTCATGATTCATGATTCAATTCATGATTCATGATTCATGATTCAATTCATGATTCATTATTCAATTCATGATTTAATTCATGATTCATTATTCAATTCATGATTCATTATTCATTATTCAATTCATGATTCATGATTCATGATTTAATTCATGATTCATGATTAAATTCATGATTCATGATTCATGATTCAATTCATGATTCATGATTTAATTCATGATTCATGATTCATTATTCAATTCATGATTTATGATTCATTATTCAATTCATGATTTATGATTCATGATTCAATTCATGATTCATGATTCATGATTCAATTGATGATTCATGATTCATGATTCAATTCATGATTCAATTCATGATTCAATTCATGATTCAATTCATGATTCAATTCAATTCATGATTCAATTCTTGATTCATGATTCGATTAATGATTTATGATTCAATTCTTGATTCAATTCATGATTCATGATTCGATTCATGATTCATGATTCATGATTCAATTCATGATTCATGATTCATGATTCATGATTCAATTAATGATTCATGATTCATGATTCGATTCATGATTCAATTCATGATTCATTAATCAATTCATGATTCATGATCCATGATTCATTTCTGATTCATGATTCATGACTCAATTCATGATTCATGATTCATGATTTAATTCATGATTCATGATTCATGATTCAAGATTCATGATTCATTTCATGATTCATGATTTAATTCATGATTCATGATTCATTATACAATTCATGATTCATGATTCATGACTCATGATTCAATTCATGATTTATGATTTATGATTCAATTCATGATTCAATTCATGATTCATGATTCAAATCATGATTCATGATTTATTTCATGATTCATGATTTATGATTCATGATTCGATTCATGATTCATTATTCAATTCATGATTCATGATTCATTATTCAATTCATGATTTATGATTCATGATTCAATTCATGATTCATGATTCATGATTCAATTCATGATTCAATTCATGATTCATGATTCAATTCATGATTCAATTCATGATTCATGATTCAATTTATGATTCATGATTCATGATTCAATTCATGATTCATGATTCATGATTCAATTCATGATTCAATTCATGATTCATGATTCATGATTCATTATTCAATTCATGATTCATGATTCATTATTCAATTCATGATTCATGATTCATGATTTAATTCATGATTCATAATTAAATTCATGATTCATGATTCATGATTCAATTGATGATTCATGATCCATGATTCATTTCTGATTCATGATTCATGATTCAATTCATGATTCATGATTCATTATTCAATTCATGAGTCATGATTCATGATTCATGATTCATTATACAATTCATGATTCATTTCATGATTCATGATTCATGATTCAATTCATGATTCATGATTCATTATACAATTCATGATTCATGATTCATGACTCATGATTCAATTCATGATTTATGATTTATGATTCAATTCATGATTCAATTCATGATTCATGATTCAAATCATGATTCATGATTTATTTCATGATTCATGATTCGATTCATGATTCATTATTCAATTCATGATTCATGATTCATTATTCAATTCATGATTTATGATTCATGATTCAATTCATTATTCATGATTCATGATTCAATTGATGATTCATGATTCATGATTCAATTCATGATTCAGTTTATGATTCATGATTCATGATTCAATTTATGATTCATGATTCATGATTCAATTCATGATTCGTGATTCATGATTCAATTCATTATTCAATTCATGATTCATGATTCATGATTCATTATTCAATTCATGATTCATGATTCATTATTCAATTCATGATTCATGATTCATGATTTAATTCATGATTCATGATTAAATTCCTGATTCATGATTCATGATTCAATTCATGATTCATGATTTAATTCATGATTCATGATTCATTATTAAATTCATGATTCATGATTCAATTCATGATTCATGATTCATGATTCATTATTCAATTCATGATTTAGGATTCATGATTCAATTCATGATACATGATTCATGATTCAATTGATGATTCATGATTCATGATTCAATTCATGATTCAATTCATGATTCATGATTCATGATTCAAGATTCATGATTCATTTCATGATTCATGATTCATGATTCAATTCATGATTCATGATTCATTATACAATTCATGATTCATGATTCATGATTCAAGATTCATGATTTAATTCATGATTTATGATTTATGATTCAATTCATGATTCAATTCATGATTCATGATTCAAATCATGATTCATGATTTATTTCATGATTCATGATTCATGATTCATGATTCGATTCATGATTCATGATTTGATTCATGATTCATTATTCAATTCATGATTCATGATTCATTATTCAATTCATGATTTATGATTCATGATTCAATTCATGATTCATGATTCAATTGATGATTCATGATTCATGATTCAATTCATGATTCAATTCATGATTCATGATTCAATTTATGATTCATGATTCATGATTCAATTCATGATTCATGATTCATGATTCAATTCATGATTCATTATTCAATTCATGATTTAATTCATGATTCATTATTCAATTCATGATTCATTATTCATTATTCAATTCATGATTCATGATTTAATTCATGATTCATGATTAAATTCATGATTCATGATTCATGATTCAATTCATGATTCATGACTTAATTCATGATTCATGATTCATTATTCAATTCATGATTCATGATTCATGATTCAATTCATGATTCATGATTCATGATTCAATTCATGATTCATGATTCATGATTCATTATTCAATTCATGATTTATGATTCATGATTCAATTCATGATTCATGATTCATGATTCAATTGATGATTCATGATTCATGATTCAATTCATGATTCAATTCATGATTCAATTCATGATTCAATTCATGATTCAATTCAATTCATGATTCAATTCTTGATTCATGATTCGATTAATGATTTATGATTCAATTCATGATTCAATTCATGATTCATGATTCGATTCATAATTCATGATTCATGATTCAATTCATGATTCATGATTCATGATTCATGATTCAATTCATGATTCATGATTCATGATTCGATTCATGATTCAATTCATGATTCATTATTCAATTCATGATTCATGATCCATGATTCATTTCTGATTCATGATTCATGACTCAATTCATGATTCATGATTCATGATTCAATTCATGATTCATGATTCATGATTCAAGATTCATGATTCATTTCATGATTCATGATTCAATTCATGATTCATGATTCATTATACAATTCATGATTCATGATTCATGACTCATGATTCAATTCATGATTTATGATTTATGATTCAATTCATGATTCAATTCATGATTCATGATTCAAATCATGATTCATGATTTATTTCATGATTCATGATTCATGATTCATGATTCGATTCATGATTCATTATTCAATTCATGATTCATGATTCATTATTCAATTCATGATTTATGATTCATGATTCAATTCATGATTCATGATTCATGATTCAATTCATGATTCAATTCATGATTCATGATTCAATTTATGATTCATGTTTCATGATTCAATTCATGATTCATGATTCAATTCATGATTCATGATTCAATTCATGATTCATGATTCAATTCATGATTCATGATTCATGATTCAATTCATGATTCAATTCATGATTCATGATTCATGATTCATTATTCAATTCATGATTCATGATTCATTATTCAATTCATGATTCATGATTCATGATTTAATTCATGATTCATGATTAAATTCATGATTCATGATTCATGATTCAATTCATGATTCATGATTTAATTCATGATTCATGATTCATTATTCAATTCATGATTCATGATTCATGATTTAATTCATGATTCATGATTAAATTCATGATTCATGATTCATGATTCAATTCATGATTCATGATTTAATTCATGATTCATGATTCATTATTCAATTCATGATTTATGATTCATTATTCAATTCATGATTTATGATTCATGATTCAATTCATGATTCATGATTCATGATTCAATTGATGATTCATGATTCATGATTCAATTCATGATTCAATTCATGATTCAATTCATGATTCAATTCATGATTCAATTCAATTCATGATTCAATTCTTGATTCATGATTCGATTAATGATTTATGATTCAATTCTTGATTCAATTCATGATTCATGATTCGATTCATGATTCATGATTCATGATTCAATTCATGATTCATGATTCATGATTCATGATTCAATTAATGATTCATGATTCATGATTCGATTCATGATTCAATTCATGATTCATTAATCAATTCATGATTCATGATCCATGATTCATTTCTGATTCATGATTCATGACTCAATTCATGATTCATGATTCATGATTTAATTCATGATTCATGATTCATGATTCAAGATTCATGATTCATTTCATGATTCATGATTTAATTCATGATTCATGATTCATTATACAATTCATGATTCATGATTCATGACTCATGATTCAATTCATGATTTATGATTTATGATTCAATTCATGATTCAATTCATGATTCATGATTCAAATCATGATTCATGATTTATTTCATGATTCATGATTTATGATTCATGATTCGATTCATGATTCATGATTCATTATTCAATTCATGATTTATGATTCATGATTCAATTCATGATTCATGATTCATGATTCAATTCATGATTCAATTCATGATTCATGATTCAATTCATGATTCAATTCATGATTCATGATTCAATTTATGATTCATGATTCATGATTCAATTCATGATTCATGATTCATGATTCAATTCATGATTCAATTCATGATTCATGATTCATGATTCATTATTCAATTCATGATTCATGATTCATTATTCAATTCATGATTCATGATTCATGATTTAATTCATGATTCATAATTAAATTCATGATTCATGATTCATGATTCAATTGATGATTCATGATCCATGATTCATTTCTGATTCATGATTCATGATTCAATTCATGATTCATGATTCATTATTCAATTCATGAGTCATGATTCATGATTCATGATTCATTATACAATTCATGATTCATTTCATGATTCATGATTCATGATTCAATTCATGATTCATGATTCATTATACAATTCATGATTCATGATTCATGACTCATGATTCAATTCATGATTTATGATTTATGATTCAATTCATGATTCAATTCATGATTCATGATTCAAATCATGATTCATGATTTATTTCATGATTCATGATTCGATTCATGATTCATTATTCAATTCATGATTCATGATTCATTATTCAATTCATGATTTATGATTCATGATTCAATTCATTATTCATGATTCATGATTCAATTGATGATTCATGATTCATGATTCAATTCATGATTCAGTTCATGATTCATGATTCATGATTCAATTTATGATTCATGATTCATGATTCAATTCATGATTCGTGATTCATGATTCAATTCATTATTCAATTCATGATTCATGATTCATGATTCATTATTCAATTCATGATTCATGATTCATTATTCAATTCATGATTCATGATTCATGATTTAATTCATGATTCATGATTAAATTCCTGATTCATGATTCATGATTCAATTCATGATTCATGATTTAATTCATGATTCATGATTCATTATTAAATTCATGATTCATGATTCAATTCATGATTCATGATTCATGATTCATTATTCAATTCATGATTTAGGATTCATGATTCAATTCATGATACATGATTCATGATTCAATTGATGATTCATGATTCATGATTCAATTCATGATTCAATTCATGATTCATGATTCATGATTCAAGATTCATGATTCATTTCATGATTCATGATTCATGATTCAATTCATGATTCATGATTCATTATACAATTCATGATTCATGATTCATGATTCAAGATTCATGATTTAATTCATGATTTATGATTTATGATTCAATTCATGATTCAATTCATGATTCATGATTCAAATCATGATTCATGATTTATTTCATGATTCATGATTCATGATTCATGATTCGATTCATGATTCATGATTCGATTCATGATTCATTATTCAATTCATGATTCATGATTCATTATTCAATTCATGATTTATGATTCATGATTCAATTCATGATTCATGATTCAATTCATGATTCATGATTCATGATTCAATTCATGATTCAATTCATGATTCATGATTCAATTTATGATTCATGATTCATGATTCAATTCATGATTCATGATTCATGATTCAATTCATGATTCATTATTCAATTCATGATTTAATTCATGATTCATTATTCAATTCATGATTCATTATTCATTATTCAATTCATGATTCATGATTTAATTCATGATTCATGATTAAATTCATGATTCATGATTCATGATTCAATTCATGATTCATGACTTAATTCATGATTCATGATTCATTATTCAATTCATGATTCATGATTCATGATTCAATTCATGATTCATGATTCATGATTCAATTCATGATTCATGATTCATGATTCATTATTCAATTCATGATTTATGATTCATGATTCAATTCATGATTCATGATTCATGATTCAATTGATGATTCATGATTCATGATTCAATTCATGATTCAATTCATGATTCAATTCATGATTCAATTCATGATTCAATTCAATTCATGATTCAATTCTTGATTCATGATTCGATTAATGATTTATGATTCAATTCATGATTCAATTCATGATTCATGATTCGATTCATAATTCATGATTCATGATTCAATACATGATTCATGATTCATGATTCATGATTCAATTCATGATTCATGATTCAAATCATGATTCATGATTTATTTCATGATTCATGATTCATGATTCATGATTCGATTCATGATTCATGATTCGATTCATGATTCATTATTCAATTCATGATTCATGATTCATTATTCAATTCATGATTTATGATTCATGATTCAATTCATGATTCATGATTCAATTGATGATTCATGATTCATGATTCAATTCATGATTCAATTCATGATTCATGATTCAATTTATGATTCATGATTCATGATTCAATTCATGATTCATGATTCATGATTCAATTCATGATTCATTATTCAATTCATGATTTAATTCATGATTCATTATTCAATTCATGATTCATTATTCATTATTCAATTCATGATTCATGATTTAATTCATGATTCATGATTAAATTCATGATTCATGATTCATGATTCAATTCATGATTCATGACTTAATTCATGATTCATGATTCATTATTCAATTCATGATTCATGATTCATGATTCAATTCATGATTCATGATTCATGATTCAATTCATGATTCATGATTCATGATTCATTATTCAATTCATGATTTATGATTCATGATTCAATTCATGATTCATGATTCATGATTCAATTGATGATTCATGATTCATGATTCAATTCATGATTCAATTCATGATTCAATTCATGATTCAATTCATGATTCAATTCAATTCATGATTCAATTCTTGATTCATGATTCGATTAATGATTTATGATTCAATTCATGATTCAATTCATGATTCATGATTCGATTCATAATTCATGATTCATGATTCAATACATGATTCATGATTCATGATTCATGATTCAATTCATGATTCATGATTCATGATTCGATTCATGATTCAATTCATGATTCATTATTCAATTCATGATTCATGATCCATGATTCATTTCTGATTCATGATTCATGACTCAATTCATGATTCATGATTCATGATTCAATTCATGATTCATGATTCATGATTCAAGATTCATGATTCATTTCATGATTCATGATTCAATTCATGATTCATGATTCATTATACAATTCATGATTCATGATTCATGACTCATGATTCAATTCATGATTTATGATTTATGATTCAATTCATGATTCAATTCATGATTCATGATTCAAATCATGATTCATGATTTATTTCATGATTCATGATTCATGATTCATGATTCGATTCATGATTCATTATTCAATTCATGATTCATGATTCATTATTCAATTCATGATTTATGATTCATGATTCAATTCATGATTCATGATTCATGATTCAATTCATGATTCAATTCATGATTCATGATTCAATTTATGATTCATGTTTCATGATTCAATTCATGATTCATGATTCAATTCATGATTCATGATTCAATTCATGATTCATGATTCAATTCATGATTCATGATTCATGATTCAATTCATGATTCAATTCATGATTCATGATTCATGATTCATTATTCAATTCATGATTCATGATTCATTATTCAATTCATGATTCATGATTCATGATTTAATTCATGATTCATGATTAAATTCATGATTCATGATTCATGATTCAATTCATGATTCATGATTTAATTCATGATTCATGATTCATTATTCAATTCATGATTCATGATTCATGATTCAATTCATGATTCATGATTCATGATTCATTATTCAATTCATGATTTATGATTCATGATTCAATTCATGATTCATGATTCATGATTCAATTGATGATTCATGATTCATAATTCAATTCATGATTCAATTCATGATTCATGATTCATGATTCATGATTCAAGATTCATGATTCATTATTCATGATTCATGATTCATTATTCATGATTCATGATTCATGATTCATGATTCAATTCATGATTAATGATTCATTATACAATTCATGATTCATGATTCATGATTCATGACTCATGATTTAATTCATGATTTATGATTTATGATTCAATTCATGATTCAATTCATGATTCATGATTCAAATCATGATTCATGATTCATGATTCGATTCATGATTCATTATTCAATTCATGATTCATGATTCATTATTCAATTCATGTTTTATGATTCATTATTCAATTCATAATTTATGATTCATGATTCAATTCATAATTCATGATTCAATTCATGATTCATGATTCAATTTATGATTCATAATTCATGATTCAATATTTATGATTCAATTCATGATTCAATTCATGATTCATGATTCATGATTCAATTAATGATTCATGATTCAATTCATGATTCATGATTCAATTTATGATTCGATTCCTGATTAAAATCATGATTTATGATTCGATTCCTGATTAAAATCATGATTCATGATTCAATTCATGATTCATGATTCATGATTCATTATTCAATTCAAGATTCATGATTCATGATTCATGATTCAATTCATGATTCAATTTGTGATTCATAATTTAATTCATGATTCAATTCATGATTCATGATTTGATTTATGATTTATGATTCAATTCATGATTCAATTCATGATTCATGATTCGATTCATGATTCATGATTCATGATTCAATTCATGATTCAATTCATGATTCAATTTGTGATTCATAATTTAATTCATGATTCAATTCATGATTCATGATTTGATTTATGATTTATGATTCAATTCATGATTCATGATTTGATTTATGATTTATGATTCAATTCATGATTCAATTCATGATTCATGATTCGATTCATGATTCATGATTCATGATTCAATTCATGATTCATGATTCATGATTCAATTCATGATTCATGATTCAATTCATGATTCATGTTTCATGATTAAATTCATGATTCATGATTCAATTTATGATTCGTGATTCATGATTCATTATTCAATTCATGATTCATGATTTAATTCATGATTCATGATTCATGATTAAATTCATGATTCATGATTCATGATTCAATTCATGATTCATGATTCATCATTCAATTCTTGATTCATGATTCATGATTCATGATTCAATTCATGATTCATTATTCAATTCATGATTTAATTCATGATTCATTATTCAATTCATGATTCATTATTCATTATTCAATTCATGATTCATGATTTAATTCATGATTCATGATTAAATTCATGATTCATGATTCATGATTCAATTCATGATTCATGACTTAATTCATGATTCATGATTCATTATTCAATTCATGATTCATGATTCATGATTCAATTCATGATTCATGATTCATGATTCAATTCATGATTCATGATTCATGATTCATTATTCAATTCATGATTTATGATTCATGATTCAATTCATGATTCATGATTCATGATTCAATTGATGATTCATGATTCATGATTCAATTCATGATTCAATTCATGATTCAATTCATGATTCAATTCATGATTCAATTCAATTCATGATTCAATTCTTGATTCATGATTCGATTAATGATTTATGATTCAATTCATGATTCAATTCATGATTCATGATTCGATTCATAATTCATGATTCATGATTCAATACATGATTCATGATTCATGATTCATGATTCAATTCATGATTCATGATTCATGATTCGATTCATGATTCAATTCATGATTCATTATTCAATTCATGATTCATGATCCATGATTCATTTCTGATTCATGATTCATGACTCAATTCATGATTCATGATTCATGATTCAATTCATGATTCATGATTCATGATTCAAGATTCATGATTCATTTCATGATTCATGATTCAATTCATGATTCATGATTCATTATACAATTCATGATTCATGATTCATGACTCATGATTCAATTCATGATTTATGATTTATGATTCAATTCATGATTCAATTCATGATTCATGATTCAAATCATGATTCATGATTTATTTCATGATTCATGATTCATGATTCATGATTCGATTCATGATTCATTATTCAATTCATGATTCATGATTCATTATTCAATTCATGATTTATGATTCATGATTCAATTCATGATTCATGATTCATGATTCAATTCATGATTCAATTCATGATTCATGATTCAATTTATGATTCATGTTTCATGATTCAATTCATGATTCATGATTCAATTCATGATTCATGATTCAATTCATGATTCATGATTCAATTCATGATTCATGATTCATGATTCAATTCATGATTCAATTCATGATTCATGATTCATGATTCATTATTCAATTCATGATTCATGATTCATGATTCAATTCATGATTCATGATTCATGATTTAATTCATGATTCATGATTAAATTCATGATTCATGATTCATGATTCAATTCATGATTCATGATTTAATTCATGATTCATGATTCATTATTCAATTCATGATTCATGATTCATGATTCAATTCATGATTCATGATTCATGATTCATTATTCAATTCATGATTTATGATTCATGATTCAATTCATGATTCATGATTCATGATTCAATTGATGATTCATGATTCATAATTCAATTCATGATTCAATTCATGATTCATGATTCATGATTCATGATTCAAGATTCATGATTCATTATTCATGATTCATGATTCATGATTCATGATTCAATTCATGATTAATGATTCATTATACAATTCATGATTCATGATTCATGATTCATGACTCATGATTTAATTCATGATTTATGATTTATGATTCAATTCATGATTCAATTCATGATTCATGATTCAAATCATGATTCATGATTCATGATTCGATTCATGATTCATTATTCAATTCATGATTCATGATTCATTATTCAATTCATGTTTTATGATTCATTATTCAATTCATAATTTATGATTCATGATTCAATTCATAATTCATGATTCAATTCATGATTCATGATTCAATTTATGATTCATAATTCATGATTCAATATTTATGATTCAATTCATGATTCAATTCATGATTCATGATTCATGATTCAATTAATGATTCATGATTCAATTCATGATTCATGATTCAATTTATGATTCGATTCCTGATTAAAATCATGATTTATGATTCGATTCCTGATTAAAATCATGATTCATGATTCAATTCATGATTCATGATTCATGATTCATTATTCAATTCAAGATTCATGATTCATGATTCATGATTCAATTCATGATTCAATTCATGATTCAATTTGTGATTCATAATTTAATTCATGATTCAATTCATGATTCATGATTTGATTTATGATTTATGATTCAATTCATGATTCAATTCATGATTCATGATTCGATTCATGATTCATGATTCATGATTCAATTCATGATTCAATTCATGATTCAATTTGTGATTCATAATTTAATTCATGATTCAATTCATGATTCATGATTTGATTTATGATTTATGATTCAATTCATGATTCATGATTTGATTTATGATTTATGATTCAATTCATGATTCAATTCATGATTCATGATTCGATTCATGATTCATGATTCATGATTCAATTCATGATTCATGATTCATGATTCAATTCATGATTCATGATTCAATTCATGATTCATGTTTCATGATTAAATTCATGATTCATGATTCAATTTATGATTCGTGATTCATGATTCATTATTCAATTCATGATTCATGATTTAATTCATGATTCATGATTCATGATTAAATTCATGATTCATGATTCATGATTCAATTCATGATTCATGATTCATCATTCAATTCTTGATTCATGATTCAATTCATGATTCATGATTCATTATTCAATTCATGATTCATGATTCATGATTTAATTCATGATTCATGATTCCTTATTCAATTCATGATTCATGATTCATGATTCAATTCATGATTCATGATTCATTTCATGATTCATGATTCATGATTTATGATTTAATTCATGATTCATGATTCATGATTTATGTTTCATGATTCAATTCATGATTGAATTTATGACTCAATTAATGATTCATGATTCGATTAATGATTCATGATTCATGATTCGATTCATGATTCATGATTCAATTTATGATTTAAAATTCATGATTTAATTCATGATTCATGATTCAATTGATGATTCATGATTCAATTCATTATTCAATTCATGATTCATGATTCATGTTTCAATTTATGATTCATGATTCATGATTCAATTCATGATTCATGATTTATGATTCATGATTCAATTCATGATTCAAATCATGATTCATGATTTATTTCATGATTCATGATTCATGATTCATGATTCGATTCATGATTCATTATTCAATTTATGATTCATGATTCATTATTCAATTCATGATTTATGATTCATGATTCAATTCATGATTCATGATTCAATTGATGATTCATGATTCATGATTCAATTCATGATTCAATTCATGATTCATGATTCAATTTATGATTCATGATTCATGATTCAATTCATGATTCATGATTCATGATTCAATTCATGATTCATTATTCAATTCATGATTTAATTCATGATTCATTATTCAATTCATGATTCATTATTCATTATTCAATTCATGATTCATGATTTAATTCATGATTCATGATTAAATTCATGATTCATGATTCAAATCATGATTCATGATTTAATTCATGATTCATGATTCATTATTCAATTCATGATTCATGATTCATGATTCAATTCATTAATCATGATTCATGATTCAATTCATGATTCATGATTCATGATTCATTATTCAATTCATGATTTATGATTCATGATTCAATTGATGATTCATGATTCATGATTCAATTGATGATTCATGATTCATGATTCAATTCATGATTCAATTCATGATTCAATTCATGATTCAATTCATGATTCAATTCAATTCATGATTCAATTCTTGATTCATGATTTGATTAATGATTTATGATTCAATTCATGATTCAATTCATGATTCATGATTCGATTCATGATTCATGATTCATGATTCAATTCATGATTTATGATTCATGATTCATGATTCAATTCATGATTCATGATTCAATTCATGATTCATGATTCGATTCATGATTCAATTCATGATTCATTATTCAATTCATGATTCATGATCCATGATTCATTTCTGATTCATGATTCATGACTCAATTCATGATTCATGATTCATGATTCAACTCATGATTCATGATTCATGATTCAAGATTCATGATTCATTTCATGATTCATGATTCAATTCATGATTCATGATTCATTATACAATTCATGATTCATGACTCATGATTCAATTCATGATTTATGATTTATGATTCAATTCATGATTCAATTCATGATTCATGATTCAAATCATGATTCATGTTTTATTTAATGATTCATGATTTATGATTCATGATTCGATTCATGATTCATTATTCAATTCATGATTCATGATTCATTATTCAATTCATGATTTATGATTCATGATTCAATTCATGATTCATGATTCATGATTAAAATTCATGATTCAATTCATGATTCATGATTCAATTTATGATTCATGATTCATGATTCAATTCATGATTCATGATTCAATTCATGATTAAATTCATGATTCATGATTCAATTGATGATTCATGATCCATGATTCATTTCTGATTCATGATTCATGATTCAATTCATGATTCATGATTCATTATTCAATTCATGATTCATGATTCATGATTCATGATTCATTATACAATTCATGATTCATTTCATGATTCATGATTCATGATTCAATTCATGATTCAATTCATGATTCAATTCATGATTCAATTCATGATTCAATTCAATTCATGATTCAATTCTTGATTCATGATTCGATTAATGATTTATGATTCAATTCTTGATTCAATTCATGATTCATGATTCGATTCATGATTCATGATTCATGATTCAATTCATGATTCATGATTCATGATTCATGATTCAATTCATGATTCATGATTCATGATTCGATTCATGATTCAATTCATGATTCATTAATCAATTCATGATTCATGATCCATGATTCATTTCTGATTCATGATTCATGACTCAATTCATGATTCATGATTCATGATTTAATTCATGATTCATGATTCATGATTCAAGATTCATGATTCATTTCATGATTCATGATTTAATTCATGATTTATGATTCATTATACAATTCATGATTCATGATTCATGACTCATGATTCAATTCATGATTTATGATTTATGATTCAATTCATGATTCAATTCATGATTCATGATTCAAATCATGATTCATGATTTATTTCATGATTCATGATTTATGATTCATGATTCGATTCATGATTCATTATTCAATTCATGATTCATGATTCATTATTCAATTCATGATTTATGATTAATGATTCAATTCATGATTCATGATTCATGATTCAATTCATGATTCAATTCATGATTCATGATTCAATTCATGATTCAATTCATGATTCATGATTCAATTTATGATTCATGATTCATGATTCAATTCATGATTTATGATTCATGATTCAATTCATGATTCAATTCATGATTCATGATTCATGATTCATTATTCAATTCATGATTCATGATTCATTATTCAATTCATGATTCATGATTCATGATTTAATTCATGATTCATAATTAAATTTATGATTCATGATTCATGATTCAATTGATGATTCATGATCCATGATTCATTTCTGATTCATGATTCATGATTCAATTCATGATTCATGATTCATTATTCAATTCATGAGTCATGATTCATGATTCATGATTCATTATACAATTCATGATTCATTTCATGATTCATGATTCATGATTCAATTCATGATTCATGATTCATTATACAATTCATGATTCATGATTCATGACTCATGATTCAATTCATGATTTATGATTTATGATTCAATTCATGATTCAATTCATGATTCATAATTCAAATCATGATTCATGATTTATTTCATGATTCATGATTCGATTCATGATTCATTATTCAATTCATGATTCATGATTCATTATTCAATTCATGATTTATGATTCATGATTCAATTCATTATTCATGATTCATGATTCAATTGATGATTCATGATTCATGATTCAATTCATGATTCAGTTCATGATTCATGATTCATGATTCAATTTATGATTCATGATTCATGATTCAATTCATGATTCATGATTCATGATTCAATTTATTATTCAATTCATGATTCATGATTCATGATTCATTATTCAATTCATGATTCATGATTCATTATTCAATTCATGATTCATGATTCATGATTTAATTCATGATTCATGATTAAATTCCTGATTCATGATTCAATTCATGATTCATGATTTAATTCATGATTCATGATTCATTATTAAATTCATGATTCATGATTCATGATTCAATTCATGATTCATGATTCATGATTCATGATTCATGATTCATGATTCAAGATTCATGATTCATTTCATGATTCATGATTCATGATTCAATTCATGATTCATGATTCATTATACAATTCATGATTCATGATTCATGATTCAAGATTCATGATTTAATTCATGATTTATGATTTATGATTCAATTCATGATTCAATTCATGATTCATGATTCAAATCATGATTCATGATTTATTTCATGATTCATGATTCATGATTCATGATTCGATTCATGATTCATTATTCAATTCATGATTCATTATTCAATTCATGATTTATGATTCATGATTCAATTCATGATTCATGATTCAATTGATGATTCATGATTCATGATTCAATTCATGATTCAATTCATGATTCATGATTCAATTTATGATTCATGATTCATGATTCAATTCATGATTCATGATTCATGATTCAATTCATGATTCATTATTCAATTCATGATTTAATTCATGATTCATTATTCAATTCATGATTCATTATTCATTATTCAATTCATGATTCATGATTTAATTCATGATTCATGATTAAATTCATGATTCATGATTCATGATTCAATTCATGATTCATGATTTAATTCATGATTCATGATTCATTATTCAATTCATGATTCATGATTCATGATTCAATTCATGATTCATGATTCATGATTCAATTCATGATTCATGATTCATGATTCATTATTCAATTCATGATTTATGATTCATGATTCAATTCATGATTCATGATTCATGATTCAATTGATGATTCATGATTCATGATTCAATTCATGATTCAATTCATGATTCAATTCATGATTCAATTCATGATTCAATTCAATTCATGATTCAAATCTTGATTCATGATTCGATTAATGATTTATGATTCAATTCATGATTCAATTCATGATTCATGATTCGATTCATGATTCATGATTCATGATTCAATTCATGATTCATGATTCATGATTCATGATTCAATTCATGATTCATGATTCATGATTCGATTCATGATTCAATTAATAATTCATTATTCAATTCATGATTCATGATCCATGATTCATTTCTGATTCATGATTCATGACTCAATTCATGATTCATGATTCAATTCATGATTCATGATTCATGATTCAAGATTCATGATTCATTTCATGATTCATGATTCAATTCATGATTCATGATTCATTATACAATTCATGATTCATGATTCATGACTCATGATTCAATTCATGATTTATGATTTATGATTCAATTCATGATTCAATTCATGATTCATGATTCAAATCATGATTCATGATTTATTTCATGATTCATGATTCATGATTCATGATTCGATTCATGATTCATTATTCAATTCATGATTCATGATTCATTATTCAATTCATGATTTATGATTCATGATTCAATTCATGATTCATGATTCATGATTCAATTCATGATTCAATTCATGATTCATGATTCAATTTATGATTCATGATTCATGATTCAATTCATGATTCATGATTCAATTCATGATTCATGATTCAATTCATGATTCATGATTCATGATTCAATTCATGATTCATGATTCATGATTCAATTCATGATTCAATTCATGATTCATGATTCATGATTCATTATTCAATTCATGATTCATGATTCATTATTCAATTCATGATTCATGATTCATGATTTAATTCATGATTCATGATTAAATTCATGATTCATGATTCATGATTCAATTCATGATTCATGATTTAATTCATGATTCATGATTCATTATTCAATTCATGATTCATGATTCATGATTCAATTCATGATTCATGATTCATGATTCATGATTCAAGATTCATGATTCATTATTCATTTCATGATTCATGATTCATGATTCAATTCATGATTAATGATTCATTATACAATTCATGATTCATGATTCATGACTCATGATTTAATTCATGATTTATGATTTATGATTCAATTCATGATTCAATTCATGATTCATGATTCAAATCATGATTCATGATTCGATTCATGATTCATTATTCATGATTCGATTCATGATTCATTATTCAATTCATGATTCATTATTCATTATTCAATTCATGTTTTATGATTCATTATTCAATTCATAATTTATGATTCATGATTCAATTCATAATTCATGATTCAATTCATGATTCATGATTCAATTTATGATTCATAATTCATGATTCAATATTTATGATTCAATTCATGATTCAATTGATGATTCATGATTCATGATTCATGATTCAATTAATGATTCATGATTCAATTCATGATTCATGATTCAATTTATGATTCGATTCCTGATTAAAATCATGATTTATGATTCGATTCCTGATTAAAATCATGATTCATGATTCAATTCATGATTCATGATTCATGATTCATTATTCAATTCAAGATTCATGATTCATGATTCATGATTCAATTCATGATTCAATTCATGATTCAATTTGTGATTCATAATTTAATTCATGATTCAATTCATGATTCATGATTTGATTTATGATTTATGATTCAATTCATGATTTAATTCATGATTCATGATTCGATTCATGATTCATGATTCATGATTCAATTCATGATTCATGATTCATGATTCAATTCATGATTCATGATTCAATTCATGATTCATGATTCAATTCATGATTCATGTTTCATGATTAAATTCATGATTCATGATTCAATTTATGATTCGTGATTCATGATTCATTATTCAATTCATGATTCATGATTTAATTCATGATTCATGATTCATGATTAAATTCATGATTCATGATTCATGATTCAATTCATGATTCATGATTCATCATTCAATTCTTGATTCATGATTCAATTCATGATTCATGATTCATTATTCAATTCATGATTCATGATTCATGATTTAATTCATGAATTATGATTCCTTATTCAATTCATGATTCATGATTCATGATTCAATTCATGATTCATGATTCATTTCATGATTCATGATTCATGATTTATGATTTAATTCATGATTCATGATTCATGATTTATGTTTCATGATTCAATTCATGATTGAATTTATGACTCAATTAATGATTCATGATTCGATTAATGATTCATGATTCATGATTCGATTCATGATTCATGATTCAATTTATGATTTAAAATTCATGATTTAATTCATGATTCAATTGATGATTCATGATTCAATTCATTATTCAATTCATGATTCATGATTCATGTTTCAATTTATGATTCATGATTCATGATTCAATTCATGATTCATGATTTATGATTCATGATTCAATTCATGATTCAATTCATGATTCATGATTTATTTCATGATTCATGATTCATGATTCATGATTCATGATTCGATTCATGATTCATTATTCAATTTATGATTCATGATTCATTATTCAATTCATGATTTATGATTCATGATTCAATTGATGATTCATGATTCAATTGATGATTCATGATTCATGATTCAATTCATGATTCAATTCATCATTCAATTTATGATTCATGATTTATGATTCAATTCATGATTCATGATTCATGATTCAATTCATGATTCATTATTCAATTCATGATTTAATTCATGATTCATTATTCAATTCATGATTCATTATTCATTATTCAATTCATGATTCATGATTTAATTCATGATTCATGATTAAATTCATGATTCATGATTCAAATCATGATTCATGATTTAATTCATGATTCATGATTCATTATTCAATTCATGATTCATGATTCATGATTCAATTCATTAATCATGATTCATGATTCAATTCATGATTCATGATTCATGATTCATTATTCAATTCATGATTTATGATTCATGATTCAATTCATGATTCATGATTCATGATTCAATTGATGATTCATGATTCATGATTCAATTCATGATTCAATTCATGATTCAATTCATGATTCAATTCAATTCATGATTCAATTCTTGATTCATGATTCGATTAATGATTTATGATTCAATTCATGATTCAATTCATGATTCATGATTCGATTCATGATCCATGATTCATGATTCAATTCATGATTTATGATTCATGATTCAAGATTCAATTCATGATTCATGATTCAATTCATGATTCATGATTCATGATTCGATTCATGATTCAATTCATGATTCATTATTCAATTCATGATTCATGATCCATGATTCATTTCTGATTCATGATTCATGACTCAATTCATGTTTCATGATTCATGATTCAACTCATGATTCATGATTCATGATTCAAGATTCATGATTCATTTCATGATTCATGATTCAATTCATGATTCATGATTCATTATACAATTCATGATTCATGATTCATGACTCATGATTCAATTCATGATTTATGATTTATGATTCAATTCATGATTCAATTCATGATTCATGATTCAAATCATGATTCATGATTTATTTCATGATTCATGATTTATGATTCATGATTCGATTCATGATTCATTATTCAATTCATGATTCATGATTCATTATTCAATTCATGATTTATGATTCATGATTCAATTCATGATTCATGATTCATGATTAAAATTCATGATTCAATTCATGATTCATGATTCAATTTATGAATCATGATTCATGATTCAATTCATGATTCATGATTCAATTCATGATTCAATTCATGATTCATGATTCATGATTCATTATTCAATTCATGATTCATGATTCATTATTCAATTCATGATTCATGATTCATGATTTAATTCATGATTCATGATTAAATTCATGATTCATGATTTAATTGATGATTCATGATCCATGATTCATTTCTGATTCATGATTCATGATTCAATTCATGATTCATGATTCATTATTCAATTCATGATTCATGATTCATTATACAATTCATGATTCATTTCATGATTCATGATTCATGATTCAATTCATGATTCATGATTCATTATACAATTCATGATTCATGATTCATGACTCATGATTCAATTCATGATTTATGATTTATGATTCAATTCATGATTCAATTCATGATTCATGATTCAAATCATGATTCATGATTTATTTCATGATTCATGATTCGATTCATGATTCATTATTCAATTCATGATTCATGATTCATTATTCAATTCATGATTTATGATTCATGATTCAATTCATTATTCATGATTCATGATTCAATTGATGATTCATGATTCATGATTCAATTCATGATTCAGTTCATGATTCATGATTCATGATTCAATTTATGATTCATGATTCATGATTCAATTCATGATTCATGATTCAATTCATTATTCAATTCATGATTCATGATTCATGATTCATTATTCAATTCATGATTCATGATTCATGATTTAATTCATGATTCATGATTAAATTCCTGATTCATGATTCATGATTCAATTCATGATTCATGATTTAATTCATGATTCATGATTCATTATTAAATTCATGATTCATGATTCATGATTCAATTCATGATTCATGATTCATGATTCATTATTCAATTCATGATTTAGGATTCATGATTCAATCATGATACATGATTCATGATTCAATTGATGATTCATGATTCATGATTCAATTCATGATTCAATTCATGATTCATGATTCATGATTCAAGATTCATGATTCATTTCATGATTCATGATTCATGATTCAATTCATGATTCATGATTCATTATACAATTCATGATTCATGACTCATGATTTAATTCATGATTTATGATTTATGATTCAATTCATGATTCAATTCATGATTCATGATTCAAATCATGATTCATGATTTATTTCATGATTCATGATTCATGATTCATGATTCGATTCATGATTCATTATTCAATTTATGATTCATGATTCATTATTCAATTCATGATTTATGATTCATGATTCAATTGATGATTCATGATTCAATTGATGATTCATGATTCATGATTCAATTCATGATTCAATTCATGATTCATGATTCAATTTATGATTCATGATTCAATTCATGATTCATGATTCATGATTCAATTCATGATTCATTATTCAATTCATGATTTAATTCATGATTCATTATTCAATTCATGATTCATTATTCATTATTGAATTCATGATTCATGATTCATGATTTAATTCATGATTCATGATTAAATTCATGATTCATGATTCATGATTCAATTCATGATTCATGATTTAATTCATGATTCATGATTCATTATTCAATTCATGATTCATGATTCATGATTCAATTCATGATTCATGATTCATGATTCAATTCATGATTCATGATTCATGATTCAATTCATGATTTATGATTCATGATTCAATTGATGATTCATGATTCAATTGATGATTCATGATTCATGATTCAATTCATGATTCAATTCATGATTCAATTCATGATTCAATTCATGATTCAATTCAATTCATGATTCAATTCTTGATTCATGATTCGATTAATGATTTATGATTCAATTCATGATTCAATTCATGATTCATGATTCGATTCATGATTCATCATTCATGATTCAATTCATGATTCATGATTCATGATTCATGATTCAATTCATGATTCATGATTCATGATTCGATTCATGATTCAATTCATGATTCATTATTCAATTCATGATTCATGATCCATGATTCATTTCTGATTCATGAATCATGACTCAATTCATGATTCATGATTCATGATTTAATTCATGATTCATGATTCATGATTCAAGATTCATGATTCATTTCATGATTCATGATTCAATTCATGATTCATGATTCATTATACAATTCATGATTCATGATTCATGACTCATGATTCAATTTATGATTTATGATTCAATTCATGATTCAATTCATGATTCATGATTCAAATCATGATTCATGATTTATTTCATGATTCATGATTCATGATTCATGATTCGATTCATGATTCATTATTCAATTCATGATTCATGATTCATTATTCAATTCATGATTTATGATTCATGATTCAATTCATGATTCATGATTCATGATTCAATTCATGATTCAATTCATGATTCATGATTCAATTTATGATTCATGATTCATGATTCAATTCATGATTCATGATTCATAATTCAATTCATGATTCATGATTCATGATTTAATTCAGGATTCATGATTAAATTCATGATTCATGATTCATGATTCAATTCATGATTCATGATTTAATTCATGATTCATTATTCAATTCATGATTCATGATTCATGATTCAATTCATGATTCATGATTCATTATTCAATTCATGATTTATGATTCATGATTCAATTCATGATTCATGATTCATGATTCAATTGATGATTCATGATTCATAATTCAATTCATGATTCAATTCATGATTCATGATTCATGATTCATGATTCAAGATTCATGATTCATTATTCATTTCATGATTCATGATTCATGATTCAATTCATGATTAATGATTCATTATACAATTCATGATTCATGATTCATGACTCATGATTTAATTCATGATTTATGATTTATGATTCAATTCATGATTCAATTCATGATTCATGATTCAAATCATGATTCATGATTGATGATTCGATTCATGATTCATTATTCAATTCATGATTCATGATTCATTATTCAATTCATGTTTTATGATTCATTATTCAATTCATAATTTATGATTCATGATTCAATTCATAATTCATGATTCAATTCATGATTCATGATTCAATTTATGATTCATAATTCATGATTCATGATTCAATATTTATGATTCAATTCATGATTCAATTCATGATTCATGATTCATGATTCATGATTCAATTAATGATTCATGATTCAATTCATGATTCATGATTCAATTTATGATTCGATTCCTGATTAAAATCATGATTTATGATTCGATTCCTGATTAAAATCATGATTCATGATTCAATTCATGATTCATGATTCATGATTCATTATTCAATTCAAGATTCATGATTCATGATTCATGATTCAATTCATGATTCATGATTCTTGATTCAATTCATGATTTAATTTGTGATTCATAATTTAATTCATGATTCAATTCATGATTCATGATTTGATTTATGATTTATGATTCAATTCATGATTCAATTAATGATTCATGATTCGATTCATGATTCATGATTCATGATTCAATTCATGATTCATGATTCATGATTCATGATTCATTATTCAATTCATGATTCATGATTCATTATTCAATTCATGATTCATGATTCATGATTTAATTCAGGATTCATGATTAAATTCATGATTCATGATTCATGATTCAATTCATGATTCATGATTTAATTCATGATTCATTATTCAATTCATGATTCATGATTCATGATTCAATTCATGATTCATGATTCATTATTCAATTCATGATTTATGATTCATGATTCAATTCATGATTCATGATTCATGATTCAATTGATGATTCATGATTCATAATTCAATTCATGATTCAATTCATGATTCATGATTCATGATTCATGATTCAAGATTCATGATTCATGATTCAATTCATGATTAATGATTCATTATACAATTCATGATTCATGATTCATGACTCATGATTTAATTCATGATTTATGATTTATGATTCAATTCATGATTCAATTCATGATTCATGATTCAAATCATGATTCATGATTGATGATTCGATTCATGATTCATTATTCAATTCATGATTCATGATTCATTATTCAATTCATGTTTTATGATTCATTATTCAATTCATAATTTATGATTCATGATTCAATTCATAATTCATGATTCAATTCATGATTCATGATTCAATTTATGATTCATAATTCATGATTCATGATTCAATATTTATGATTCAATTCATGATTCAATTCATGATTCATGATTCATGATTCATGATTCAATTCATGATCCATAATTCATGATTCATGATTCAATTCATGATTCATGATTCATTTCATGATTCATGATTCATGATTCAATTCATGATTCATGATTCATGATTCAATTCATGATTCAATTTATGATTCATGATTCAGTTCATGATTCAATTAATGATTCATGATTCGATTAATGATTCATGATTCAATTCATGATTCAATTCATGATTCATGATTAATGATTCATGATTAATGATTCATGATTCATGATTCAATTCATGATTCATGGTTCATGATTCAATTTATGATTTGTTATTCATGATTCAATTCATGATTCATGATTCATGATTCAATTCATGATTCATAATTCATGATTCAATTCATGATTCATGATTCAATTCATGATTCGATTCCTGATTAAAATCATGATTCATGATTCAATTCATGATTCATGATTCAATTCATGATTCATGATTCATGATTCAATTCATGATTCAATTCATGATTCAATTCATGATTCAATTCATGATTAAATTCATGATTCAATTCAATTCATGATTCAGTTCATGATTCATGATTCGATTAATGATTTATGATTCAATTCATGATTCAATTCAAGATTCATGATTCGATTCATGATTCATGATTCATGATTCAATTCATGATTCATGATTCATGATTCATTATTCAATTCATGATTCATGATTCATGATTCGATTCATGATTCATGATTCAATACATGATTCATTATTCAATTCATGATTCATGATCCATGATTCATTTCTGATTCATGATTCATGATTCAATTCATGATTCATGATTCATTATTCAATTCATGATTCATGATTCATGATTTATGATTCATGATTCATTTCATGATTCATGATTCTTGATTCAATTCATGATTCATGATTCATTATACAATTCATGATTCATGATTTATGATTCAATTCATGATTTATGATTTATGATTCAATTCATGATTCCATTCATGATTCATGATTCAAATCATGATTCATGATTCAATTCATGATTCATGATTCATTATTCAATTCATGATTCCATTCATGATTCATGATTCAAATCATGATTCATGATTCAATTCATGATTCATGATTCATGATTCAATTCATGATTCATGATTCATGATTCGATTCATGATTCATGATTCAATACATGATTCATTATTCAATTCATGATTCATGATCCATGATTCATTTCTGATTCATGATTCATGATTCAATTCATGATTCATGATTCATTATTCAATTCATGATTCATGATTCATGATTCATTTCATGATTCATGATTCATGATTCAATTCATGATTCATGATTCATTATACAATTCATGATTCATGATTCATGACTCATGATTCAATTCATGATTTATGATTTATGATTCAATTCATGATTCCATTCATGATTCATGATTCAAATCATGATTCATGATTTATTTCATGATTCATGATTCGATTCATGATTCATTATTCAATTCATGATTCATGATTCATTATTCAATTCATGATTTATGATTCATGATTCAATTCATGATTCATGATTCATGATTCAATTGATGATTCATGATTCATGATTCAATTCATGATTCATGATTCATGATTCAATTCATGATTCAATTCATGATTCATGATTCATGATTCATTATTCAATTCATGATTCATGATTCATTATTCAATTCATGATTCATGATTCATGATTTAATTCATGATTCATGATTAAATTCCTGATTCATGATTCATGATTCAATTCATGATTCATGATTCAATTCATGATTCATGATTCAATTCATGATTCAATTCATGATTCATGATTCATGATTCATGATTCAAGATTCATGATTCTTTTTATGATTCATGATTCATGATTCAATTCATGATTCATGATTCATTATATAATTCATGATTCATGACTCATGATTTAATTCATGATTTATGATTTATGATTCAATTCATGATTCAATTCATGATTCAGGATTCAAATCATGATTCATGATTTATTTCATGATTCATGATTCATGATTCGATTCATGATTCATTCTTCAATTCATGATTTATGATTCATGATTCAATTCATGATTCATGATTCATGATTCAATTGATGATTCATGATTCATGATACAATTAATGATTCAATTCATGATTCATGATTCATGATTCAATTTATGATTCATGATTCATGATTCAATTCATGATTCATGATTCAATTCATGATTCATTATTCAATTCATGATTTAATTCATGATTCATTATTCAATTCATGATTCATGATTCATTATTCAATTCATGATTCATGATTCATGATTTAATTCATGATTCATGATTCATGATTCAATTCATGATTCATGATTTAATTCATGATTCATGATTCATTATTCAATTCATGATTCATGATTCATGATTGAATTCATGATTCATGATTCATGATTAAATTCATGATTCATGATTCATGATTCAATTGATGATTCATGATTCATGATTCAATTCATGATTCAATTCATGATTCAATTCATGATTCAATTTATGATTCGTGATTCATGATTCATGATTCAATTCATGATTCATGATTCAATTAATGATTCAATTCATGATTCATAATTCATGATTCATGATTCAATTCATGATTCATAATTCATGATTCATGATTCATTTCATGATTCATGATTTATGATTCATGATTCATGATTCGATTCATGATTCATGATTCATGATTCATGATTCATAATTCATGATTCATGATTCATGATTCAATTCATGATTCAATTCATGATTCAATTTATGATTCATGATTCAATTCATGATTCAATTAATGATTCATGATTCAATTCATGATTCAATTCATGATTCATGATTCATGATTCAATTCATGATTCATAATTCATAATTCATGATTCATGATTCAATTCATGATTCATGATTCATTTCATGATTCATGATTCATGATTCAATTCATGATTCATGATTCATGATTCAATTCATGATTCATGATTCATGATTCAATTGATGATTCATGATTCATGATACAATTAATGATTCAATTCATGATTCATGATTCATGATTCAATTTATGATTCATGATTCATGATTCAATTCATGATTCATGATTCAATTCATGATTCATTATTCAATTCATGATTTAATTCATGATTCATTATTCAATTCATGATTCATGATTCATTATTCAATTCATGATTCATGATTCATGATTTAATTCATGATTCATGATTCATGATTCAATTCATGATTCATGATTTAATTCATGATTCATGATTCATTATTCAATTCATGATTCATGATTCATGATTCAATTCATGATTCATGATTCATGATTAAATTCATGATTCATGATTCATGATTCAATTGATGATTCATGATTCATGATTCAATTCATGATTCAATTCATGATTCAATTCATGATTCAATTTATGATTCGTGATTCATGATTCATGATTCAATTCATGATTCATGATTCAATTAATGATTCAATTCATGATTCATAATTCATGATTCATGATTCAATTCATGATTCATAATTCATGATTCATGATTCATTTCATGATTCATGATTTATGATTCATGATTCATGATTCGATTCATGATTCATGATTCATGATTCATGATTCATGATTCATGATTCATGATTCAATTCATGATTCAATTCATGATTAAATTTATGATTCATGATTCAATTCATGATTCAATTAATGATTCATGATTCAATTCATGATTCAATTCATGATTCATGATTCATGATTCAATTCATGATTCATAATTCATAATTCATGATTCATGATTCAATTCATGATTCATGATTCATTTCATGATTCATGATTCATGATTCAATTCATGATTCATGATTCATGATTCAATTCATGATTCATGATTCATGATTCAATTCATGATTCAATTTATGATCATGATTCAATTCATGATTCAATTAATGATTCATGATTCGATTAATGATTCATGATTCAATTCATGATTCAATTCATGATTCATGATTAATGATTCATGATTAATGATTCATGATTCATGATTCAATTCATGATCCATAATTCATGATTTATGTTTCAATTCATGATTCATGATTCATGATTCGATTCATGATTCATGATTCATGATTCAATTCATGATTCATGATTCATTATACAATTCATGATTCATGACTCATGATTTAATTCATGATTTATGATTTATGATTCAATTCATGATTCAATTCATGATTCAGGATTGAAATCATGATTCATGATTTATTTCATGATTCATGATTCATGATTCATGATTCGATTCATGATTCATTCTTCAATTCATGATTCATGATTCATTATTCAATTCATGATTTATGATTCATGATTCAATTCATGATTCATGATTCATGATTCAATTGATGATTCATGATTCATGATACAATTAATGATTCAATTCATGATTCATGATTCATGATTCAATTTATGATTCATGATTCATGATTCAATTCATGATTCATGATTCAATTCATGATTCATTATTCAATTCATGATTTAATTCATGATTCATTATTCAATTCATGATTCATGATTCATTATTCAATTCATGATTCATGATTCATGATTTAATTCATGATTCATGATTAAATTCATGATTCATGATTCATGATTCAATTCATGATTCATGATTTAATTCATGATTCATGATTCATTATTCAATTCATGATTCATGATTCAATTCATGATTCATGATTCATGATTAAATTCATGATTCATGATTCATGATTCATTATTCAATTCATGATTTATGATTCATGATTCAATTCATGATTCATGATTCATGATTCAATTGATGATTCATGATTCATGATTCAATTCATGATTCAATTCATGATTCAATTCATGATTCAATTCATGATTCATGATTTAATTAATGATTCAATTCATGATTCATAATTCATGATTCATGATTCAATTCATGATTCATAATTCATGATTCATGATTCATTTCATGATTCATGATTTATGATTCATGATTCATGATTCGATTCATGATTCATGATTCATGATTCATGATTCATGATTCATGATTCAATTCATGATTCAATTCATGATTCAATTTATGATTCATGATTCAATTCATGATTCAATTAATGATTCATGATTCAATTCATGATTCAATTCATGATTCATGATTCATGATTCATGATTCAATTCATGATTCATAATTCATGATTCATGATTCAATTCATGATTCATGATTCAATTCATGATTCGTGATTCATGATTCAATTCATGATTCAATTTATGATTCATGATTCAATTCATGATTCAATTAATGATTCATGATTCGATTAATGATTCATGATTCAATTCATGATTCAATTCATGATTCATGATTAATGATTCATGATTTATGTTTCAATTCATGATTCATGATTCATGATTCGATTCATGATTCATGATTCATGATTCAATTCATGATTCATGGTTCATGATTCAATTTATGATTTGTTATTCATGATTCAATTCATGATTCATGATTCATGATTCAATTCATGATTCGATTTATGATTCATGATTCATGATTCAATTCATGAGTCATAATTCATGATTCAATTCATGATTCATGATTCAATTCATGATTCGATTCCTAATTAAAATCATGATTCATGATTCAATTCATGATTCAATTCATGATTCATGTTTCATGATTCATGATTCAATTCATGATTCAATTCATGATTCAATTCATGATTCAATTCATGATTCAATTCAATTCATGATTCAGTTCATGATTCATGATTCGATTAATGATTTATGATTCAATTCATGATTCAATTCATGATTCATGAATCGATTCATGATTCATGATTCATGATTCAATTCATGATTCATGATTCATGATTCAATTCATGATTCATGATTCATGATTCGATTCATGATTCATGATTCAATACATGATTCATTATTCAATTCATGATTCATGATCCATGATTCATTTCTGATTCATGATTCATGATTCAATTCATGATTCATGATTCATTATTCAATTCATGATTCATGATTCATGATTCATGATTCATTATACAATTAATGATTCAATTCATGATTCATGATTCATGATTCAATTCATGATTCATGATTCATTATACAATTCATGATTCATGACTCATGATTCAATTCATGATTTATGATTTATGATTCAATTCATGATTCAATTCATGATTCATGATTCAAATCATGATTCATGATTTATTTCATGATTCATGATTCGATTCATGATTCATTATTCAATTCATGATTCATGATTCATTATTCAATTCATGATTTATGATTCATGATTCAATTCATGATTCATGATTCATGATTCAATTGATGATTCATGATTCAATTCATGATTCAGTTCATGATTCATGATTCATGATTCAATTTACAATTCATGATTCATGATTCAATTCATGATTCATGATTCATGATTCAATTCATTATTTAATTCATGATTCATGATTCATGATTCAATATTCAATTCATGATTCATGATTCATTATTCAATTCATGATTCATGATTCATGATTTAATTCATGATTCATGATTAAATTCCTGATTCATGATTCATGATTCAATTCATGATTCATGATTTAATTCATGATTCATGATTCATTATTAAATTCATGATTCATGATTCATGATTCAATTCATGATTCATGATTCATGATTCATTATTCAATTCATGATTCATAATTCATGATTCATGATTCAATTCATGATTCATGATTCATTTCATGATTCATGATTCATGATTCAATTCATGATTCGTGATTCATGATTCAATTCATGATTCAATTTATGATTCATGATTCAATTCATGATTCAATTAATGATTCATGATTCGATTAATGATTCATGATTCAATTCATGATTCAATTCATGATTCATGATTAATGATTCATGATTTATGTTTCAATTCATGATTCATGATTCATGATTCGATTCATGATTCATGATTCATGATTCAATTCATGATTCATGGTTCATGATTCAATTTATGATTTGTTATTCATGATTCAATTCATGATTCATGATTCATGATTCAATTCATGATTCGATTTATGATTCATGATTCATGATTCAATTCATGAGTCATAATTCATGATTCAATTCATGATTCATGATTCAATTCATGATTCGATTCCTAATTAAAATCATGATTCATGATTCAATTCATGATTCAATTCATGATTCATGTTTCATGATTCATGATTCAATTCATGATTCATGATTCATGATTCAATTCATGATTCAATTCATGATTCAATTCATGATTCAATTCATGATTCAATTCAATTCATGATTCAGTTCATGATTCATGATTCGATTAATGATTTATGATTCAATTCATGATTCAATTCATGATTCATGAATCGATTCATGATTCATGATTCATGATTCAATTCATGATTCATGATTCATGATTCGATTCATGATTCATGATTCAATACATGATTCATTATTCAATTCATGATTCATGATCCATGATTCATTTCTGATTCATGATTCATGATTCAATTCATGATTCATGATTCATTATTCAATTCATGATTCATGATTCATGATTCATGATTCATTATACAATTAATGATTCATTTCATGATTCATGATTCATGATTCAATTCATGATTTATGATTCATTATACAATTCATGATTGATGACTCATGATTCAATTCATGATTTATGATTTATGATTCAATTCATGATTCAATTCATGATTCATGATTCAAATCATGATTCATGATTTATTTCATGATTCATGATTCGATTCATGATTCATTATTCAATTCATGATTCATGATTCATTATTCAATTCATGATTTATGATTCATGATTCAATTCATGATTCATGATTCATGATTCAATTGATGATTCATGATTCATGATTCAATTCATGATTCAGTTCATGATTCATGATTCATGATTCAATTTATGATTCATGATTCATGATTCAATTCATGATTCATGATTCATGATTCAATTCATTATTTAATTCATGATTCATGATTCATGATTTAATTCATGATTCATGATTAAATTCCTGATTCATGATTCAATTCATGATTCATGATTTAATTCATGATTCATGATTCATTATTAAATTCATGATTCATGATTCATGATTCAATTCATGATTCATGATTAAATTCCTGATTCATGATTCAATTCATGATTCATGATTTAATTCATGATTCATGATTCATTATTAAATTCATGATTCATGATTCATGATTCAATTCATGATTCATGATTCATGATTCATTATTCAATTCATGATTTAGGATTCATGATTCAATTCATGATACATGATTCATGATTCAATTGATGATTCATGATTCATGATTCAATTCATGATTCAATTCATGATTCATGATTCATGATTCATGATTCAAGATTCATGATTCATTTCATGATTCATGATTCATGATTCAATTCATGATTCATGACTCATGATTTAATTCATGATTTATGATTTATGATTCAATTCATGATTCAATTCATGATTCATGATTCAAATCATGATTCATGATTTATTTCATGATTCATGATTCATGATTCATGATTCGATTCATGATTCATTATTCAATTCATGATTCATGATTCATTATTCAATTCATGATTTATGATTCATGATTCAATTCATGATTCATGATTCAATTGATGATTCATGATTCATGATTCAATTCATGATTCAATTCATGATTCATGATTCAATTTATGATTCATGATTCATGATTCTATTCATGATTTATGATTCATGATTCAATTCATGATTCATTATTCAATTCATGATTCATGATTCATGATTCAATTCATGATTCAATTCATGATTCATGATTCAATTTATGATTCATGATTCATGATTCAATTCATGATTCATGATTCATGATTCAATTCATGATTCATTATTCAATTCATGATTTAATTCATGATTCATTATTCAATTCATGATTAATGATTCATTATTCAATTCATGATTCATGATTCATGATTTAATTCATGATTCATGATTAAATTCATGATTCATGATTCAATTCATGATTCATGATTTAATTCATGATTCATGATTCATTATTCAATTCATGATTCATGATTCATGATTCAATTCATGATTCATGATTCATGATTCAATTCATGATTCAATTTATGATTCAATTCATGATTCAATTCATGATTCAATTCAATTCATGATTCAATTCTTGATTCATGATTCGATTAATGATTTATGATTCAATTCATGATTCAATTCATGATTCATGATTTGATTCATGATTCATGATTCATGATTCAATTCATGATTCATGATTCATGATTCATGATTCAATTCATGATTCATGATTCATGATTCGATTCATGATTCAGTTCATGATTCATGATTCATTATTCAATTCATGATTTATGATTCATGATTCAATTCATGATTCATGATTCAATTGATGATTCACGATTCATGATTCAATTCATGATTCATGATCCATGATTCATTTCTGATTCATGATTCATGACTCAATTCATGATTCATGATTCATGATTCAAGATTCATGATTCATTTCATGATTCATGATTCAATTCATGATTCATGATTCATTATACAATTCATGATTCATGATTCATTATTCAATTCATGATTTATGATTTATGATTCAATCATGATTCATGATTCAAATCATGATTCATGATTTATTTCATGATTCATGATTCATGATTCATGATTCGATTCATGATTAATTATTCAATTCATGATTCATGATTCATTATTCAATCATGATTTATGATTCATGATTCAATTCATGATTCATGATTCAATTCATGATTCAATTCATGATTCATGATTCATGATTCAATTTATGATTCATGATTCATGATTCAATTCATGATTCATGATTCAATTGATGATTCAATTCATGATTCATGATTCATGATTCATTATTCAATTCATGATTCATGATTTATTATTCAATTCATGATTCATGATTCATGATTTGATTCATGATTAAATTCATGATTCATGATTCAATTCATGATTCATGATTTAATTAATGATTCATGATTCATTATTCATATCATGATTCATGTTCAAGTCATGATTCATGATTCATTATTCAATTCATGATTTATGATTCATGATTCAATTCATGATTCATGATTCATTATTCAATTGATGATTCATGATTCATAATTCAATTCATGATTCAATTCATGATTTATGATTCATGATTCATGATTCAAGATTCATGATTCATTATTCATTTCATGATTCATGATTCATGATTCAATTCATGATTAATGATTCATTATACAATTCATGATTCATGATTCAAATCATGATTCATGATTTATTTCATGATTCATGATTCATGATTCGATTCATGATTCATTATTCAATTCATGATTCATGATTCATTATTCAATTCATGATTTATGATTCATTATTCAATTCATGATTTATGATTCATGATTCAATTCATGATTCATGATTCATGATTCAATTGATAATTCATGATTCATGATTCATGATTCGATTCATGATTCATTATTCAATTCATGATTCATGATTCATTATTCAATTCATGATTTATGATTCATTATTCAATTCATGATTTATGATTTATGATTCAATTCATGATTCATGATTCATGATTCAATTGATGATTCATGATTCATGATTCAATTCATGATTCAATTCATAATTCATGATTCAATTTATGATTCATGATTCATGATTCAATTCATGATTCATGATTCATGATTCAATTCATGATTCATTATTCAATTTATGATTCATGATTCATTTTTCAATTCATGATTAATGATTCATGATTTAATTCATGATTCATGATTAAATTCATGATTCATGATTCAATATTCAATTCATGATTCATGATTCATGATTCAATTCATGATTCATGATTCATGAATCATGATTCAATTCATGATTCATGATTCATTATTCAATCATGATTTATGATTCATGATTCAATTCATGATTCATGATTCAATTCATGATTCATGATTCATGATTCATTATTCAATTCATGATTCATGAATCATGATTCAATTCATGATTCATGATTCATTATTCAATTCATGATTCATGATTCAATTCATGATTCATGATTCAATTCATGATTCATGATTCATGATTCATTATTCAATTCATGATTTGTGATTCATGATTCAATTCATGATTCATGATTCATGATTCAATTGATGATTCATGATTCATGATTCAATTCATAATTCAATTCATGATTCAATTCATGATTCAATTCATGATTCAATTCATGATTCAATTCAATTCATGATTCAATTCTTGATTCATGATTCGATTAATGATTTATGATTCAATTCATGATTCAATTCATGATTCATGATTTGATTCATGATTCATGATTCATGATTCAATTCATGATTCATGATTCATGATTCATGATTCAATTCATGATTCATGATACATGATTCGATTCATGATTCATGATTCAATTCATGATTCATTATTTAATTCATGATTCATGATCCATGATTCATTTCTGATTCATGATTCATGACTCAATTCATGATTCGTGATTCATTATTCAATTCATGATTCATGATTCATGATTCATGATTCAAGATTCATGATTCATTTCATGATTCATGATTCATGATTCAATTCATGATTCATGATTCATTATACAATTCATGATTCATGATTCATGACTCATGATTCAATTCATGATTTATGATTTATGATTCAATTCATGATTCAATTCATGATTCATGATTTAAATCATGATTCATGATTTATTTCATGATTCATGATTCATGATTCATGATTCGATTCATGATTCATTATTAAATTCATGATTCATGATTCATTATTCAATTTATGATTATGAATTATGATTCAATTCATGATTCATGATTCATGATTCAATTGATGATTCATGATTCATGATTCAATTCATGATTCAATTCATGATTCATGATTCATGATTCAATTTATGATTCATGATTCATGATTCAATTCATGATTCGATTTATGATTCATGATTCATGATTCAATTCATGATTCATGATTCATGATTCAATTAATGATTCATGATTCAATTCATGATTCATGATTCAATTCATGATTCGATCCTGATTAAAATCATGATTCAATTCATGATTCATGATTCAATTCATGATTCGATTCCTGATTAAAATCATGATTCATGATTCAATTCATGATTCATGATTCATGATTCAATTCATGATTCATGTTTCATGATTCATGATTCAATTCATGATTCATGATTCATAATTCAATTTATGATTCAATTCATGATTCAATTCATGATTTATGATTCAATTCATGATTCAATTCATGATTCATGATTTGATTAATGATTTATGATTCAATTCATAATTCAATTCATGATTCATGATTCGATTCATGATTCATGATTCATCATTCAATTCATGATTCATGATCATGATTCATGATTCAATTCATGATTCATGATTCATGATTCGATTCATGATTCATGATTCATGATTCGATTCATGATTCATGATTCAATTAATGATTCATTATTCAATTCATGATTCATGATCCATGATTCATTTCTGATTCATGATTCATGATTCAATTCATGATTCATTATTCAATTCATGATACATGATTCATGATTCAAGATTCATGATTCATGATTCAAGATTCATGATTCATTTCATGATTCATGATTCATGATTCAATTCATGATTCATGATTCATTATACAATTCATGATTCATGATTCATGACTCATGATTCAATTCATGATTTATGATTTATGATTTAATAATGATTCAATTCATGATTCATGATTCAAATCATGATTCATGATTTATTTCATGATTCATGATTTATTTCATGATTCATGATTCGATTCAGGATTCATTATTCAATTCATGATTCATGATTCATTATTCAATTCATGATTCATGATTCATGATTCAATTGATGAATCATGATTCATGATTCAATTCATGATTGAATTCATGATTCATGATTCATGATTCAATTCATGATTCATGATTCATTATTCAATTCATGATTCATGATTCATGATTCAATTCATGATTCATGATTCATGATTTAATTCATGATTCATGATTCATGATTCAATTCATGATTCATGATTCATTGATGAATCATGATTCATGATTCAATTCATGATTGAATTCATGATTCATGATTCATTATTCAATTCATGATTCATGATTCATTATACAATTCATGATTCATGATTCATGACTCATGATTCAATTCATGATTATGATTTATGATTTAATAATGATTCAATTCATGATTCATGATTCAATTCATGGTTCATGATTTATTCTTTCATGATTCATGATTTATTTCATGATTCATGATTCGATTCAGGATTCATTATTCAATTCATGATTCATGATTCATTATTCAATTCATGATTCATGATTCATGATTCAATTGATGAATCATGATTCATGATTCAATTCATGATTCAATTCATGATTCATGATTCATGATTCAATTCATGATTCATGATTCATTATTCAATTCATGATTCATGATTCATGATTCAATTCATGATTCATGATTCAATTCATGATTCATGATTCATGATTCAATTCATGATTTATGATTCATTATTCAATTCATGATTCATGATTCATGATTTAATTCCATGATTCATGATTCATTATTTAATTCATGATTCATGATTCATGATTCAATTCATGATTCATGATTCATTTCATGATTCATGATTCATGTTTCATGATTTAATTCATGATTCATGATTCAATTCATGATTCATGAATTATGATACAATTCATGATTCATGATTCATGATTCATTTCATGATTCATGATTCATGATTCAATTCATGATTCAATTCATGATTCATGATTCAATTCATGATTCAATTTATGATTCGTGATTCATGATTCATGATTCAATTCATGATTCATGATTCAATGCATGATTCAATTCATGATTCATAATTCATGATTCATGATTCAATTAATGATTCATGATTCATTTCATGATTCATGATTCATGATTCATGATTCGATTCATGATTCATGATTCATGATTCAATTCATGATTCATGATTCATGATTCAATTTATGATTCAATTCATGAATTAATTTATGATTCATGATTCAATTCATGATTCAATTAATGATTCATGATTCAATTCATGATTCATAATTCATGATTCATGATTCAATTCATGATTCATAATTCATGACTCATGATTCAATTCATGATTCATAATTCATTTCATGATTCATGATTCATGATTCAATTCATGATTCATGATTCAATTCATGATTCAATTTATGATTCATGATTCAATTCATGATTCAATTCATGATTCATGATTCATGATTCATGATTTAATTCATGATTCATTATTCATGATTCATGTTTCATGATTCAATTCATGAATCAATTCATGATTCAATTAATGATTCATGATTCGATTAATGATTCATGATTCAATTCATGATTCATGATTCATTATACAATTCATGATTCATGATTCATGACTCATGATTCAATTCATGATTTATGATTTATGATTTAATAATGATTCAATTCATGATTCATGATTCAAATCATGATTCATGATTTATTTCATGATTCATGATTTATTTCATGATTCATGATTCGATTCAGGATTCATTATTCAATTCATGATTCATGATTCATTATTCAATTCATGATTCATGATTCATGATTCAATTCATGATTCAATTCATGATTCATGATTCATGATTCAATTCATGATTCATGATTCATTATTCAATTCATGATTCATGATTCATGATTCAATTCATGATTCATGATTCATGATTTAATTCATGATTCATGATTCATGATTCAATTCATGATTCATGATTCAATTCATGATTCATGATTCATGATTCAATTCATGATTTATGATTCATTATTCAAATCATGATTCATGATTCATGATTTAATTCATGATTCATGATTCATTATTCAATTCATGATTCATGATTCATGATTCAATTCATGATTCGTGATTCATTTCATGATTCATGATTCATGTTTCATGATTTAATTCATGATTCATGATTCAATTCATGATTCATGAATTATGATACAATTCATGATTCATGATTCATTTCATGATTCATGATTCATGATTCAATTCATGATTCAATTCATGATTCATGATTCAATTCATGATTCAATTTATGATTCGTGATTCATGATTCATGATTCAATTCATGATTTATGATTCATGATTCAATGCATGATTCAATTCATGATTCATAATTCATGATTCATGATTCAATTAATGATTCATGATTCATATTCATGATTCATGATTCATGATTCATGATTCATGATTCATGATTCAATTCATGATTCATGATTCATGATTCAATTTATGATCAATTCATGATTAATTTATGATTCATGATTCAATTCATGAATTAATTTGATTCATGATTCAATTCATGATTCAGATTATATGATTCATGATTTCAATTCATGATTCATAATTCATGATTCATGATTCAATTCAGATTCATATTCATGACTCATGATTCAATTCATGATTCATAATTCATTTCATGATTCATGATTCAAGTTCATGATTCATGATTCAATTCATGATTCAATTTATGATTCATGATTCAATTCATGATTCAATTCATGATTCATGATTCATGATTCATGATTTAATTCATGATTCATTATTCATGATTCATGTTTCATGATTCAATTCATGAATCAATTCATGATTCAATTAATGATCATGATTCGATTAATGATTCATGATTCAATTCATGATTCATGATTCATTATACAATTCATGATTCATGATTCATGACTCATGATTCAATTCATGATTTATGATTTATGATTTAATAATGATTCAATTCATGATTCATGATTTCAAATCATGATTCATGATTTATTTCATGATTCATGATTTATTTCATGATTCATGATTCGATTCAGGATTCATTATTCAATTCATGATTCATGATTCATTATTCAATTCATGATTCATGATTCATGATTCAATCATGATTCAATTCATGATTCATGATTCATGATTCAATTCATGATTCATGATTCATTATTCAATTCATGATTCATGATTCATGATTCAATTCATGATTCATGATTCATGATTTAATTCATGATTCATGATTCATGATTCAATTCATGATTCAATTCATGATTCATGATTCATGATTCAATTCATGATTTATGATTCATTATTCAATTCATGATTCATGATTCATGATTTAATTCATGATTCATGATTCATTATTCAATTCATGATTCATGATTCATGATTCAATTCATGATTCGTGATTCATTTCATGATTCATGATTCATGTTTCATGATTTAATTCATGATTCATGATTCAATTCATGATTCATGAATTATGATACAATTCATGATTCATGATTCATGATTCATTTCATGATTCATGATTCATGATTCAATTCATGATTCAATTCATGATTCATGATTCAATTCATGATTCAATTTATGATTCGTGATTCATGATTCATGATTCAATTCATGATTCATGATTCATGATTCAATGCATGATTCAATTCATGATTCATAATTCATGATTCATGATTCAATTAATGATTCATGATTCATTTCATGATTCATGATTCATGATTCATGATTCGATTCATGATTCATGATTCATGATTCAATTCATGATTCATGATTCATGATTCAATTTATGATTCAATTCATGAATTAACTTATGATTCATGATTCAATTCATGATTCAATTAATGATTCATGATTCAATTCATGATTCATAATTCATGATTCATGATTCAATTCATGATTCATAATTCATGACTCATGATTCAATTCATGATTCATAATTCATTTCATGATTCATGATTCATGATTCAATTCATGATTCATGATTCAATTCATGATTCAATTTATGATTAATGATTCAATTCATGATTCAATTCATGATTCATGATTCATGATTTAATTCATGATTCATGTTTCATGATTCAATTCATGAATCAATTCATGATTCAATTAATGATTCATGATTCGATTAATGATTCATGATTCAATTCATGATTCATGATTCATGATTCAATTCATGATTCAATTCATGATTTAATTCGTGATTCATAATTTAATTCATGATTCAATTCATGATTCATGATTTGATTAATGGTTTATGATTCAATTCATGATTCATGATTCGATACATGATTCATGATTCATGATTAAATTCATGATTCATGAGTCAATTTATGATTCGTGATTCATGATTCATGATACAATTCATGATTCATGATTCATGATTCAATTCATGATTCAATTCATGATTCATGATTCATGATTCATGATTCAATTCATGATTCATAATTCATAATTCATTATTCAATTCATGATTCAATTTATGATTCATGATTCATGATTCATGATTCAATTCATGATTCATGATTCATGATTCAATTCATGATTCATGATTCATGATTCGATTCATGATTCATGATTCAATTCATGATTCATTATTCAATTCATGATTCATGATCCATGATTCATTTCTGATTCATGATTCATGATTCAATTCATGATTTATGATTCATGATTCAATTCATGATTTATGATTTATGATTCAATTCATGATTCATGACTCATGATTCAATTCATGATTTATGATTTATGATTCAATTCATGATTCAATTCATGATTCATGATTCAAATCATGATTCATGATTTATTTCATGATTCATGATTTATTTCATGATTCATGATTCATGATTCGATTCATGATTCATTATTCAATTCATGATTCATGATTCATTATTCAATTCTTGATTCATGATTCAATTGATGATTCATGATTCATGATTCAATTCATGATTCAATTCATGATTCAATTCATGATTCATGATTCAATTTATGATTCATGATTCATGACTCAATTCATGATTCATGATTCGTGATTCAATAAATGATTCATGATTCATGATTCATTATTCAATTCATGATTCATGATTCGTGATTCAATTCATGATTCATGATTTAATTCATGATTCATGATTCATGATTCAATTCATGATTCATGATTCATTATTCAATTCATGATTCATGATTCATTTCATGATTCATGATTCATGATTCATGATTTAATTCATGATTCATGATTCAATTCATGATTCATGATTCATGATTCAATTCATGATTCATGATTCATTATTCAATTCATGATTCATGAATCATGATTTAATTCATGATTCATGATTCATTATTCAATTCATGATTCATGATTCATGATTCAATTCATGATTCATGATTCATGATTCAATTCATGATTCATGATTCATTTCATGATTCATGATTCATGATTCATGATTTAATTCATGATTCATGATTCATGATTCAATTCATGATTCATGATTCATGATTCAATTTATGATTCATGATTCATGATTCAATTCATGATTCATAATTCATGATTCAATTCATGATTCATGATTCAATTTATGATTCATGATTCATGATTCAATTCATGATTCAATTTATGATTCTGATTCATGATTCATGATTCAATTCATGATTCATGATTTAATGCATGATTCAATTCATGATTCATAATTCATGATTCATGATTCAATTCATGATTCATGATTCATGATTCAATTCATGATTTATGATTCAATTCATGATTCATGATTCATAATTCATGATTCATGATTCAATTCATGATTCATGATTCAATTCATGATTCATGATTCGATTAATGATTTATGATTCAATTCATGATTGAATTCTTGATTCATGATTTGATTCATGATTCATGATTCATGATTCATGATTTAATTCATGATTCATGATTCATGATTCAATTCATGATTCATGATTCTTGATTCATGATTTGATTCATGATTCATGATTCATGATTCATGATTCAATTCATGATTCATGATTCATGATTCAATTTATGATTCGTGATTCATGATTCATGATTCGATTCATGATTCATGCTTCAATTCATGATTCATTATTCAATTCAATGATTCATGATTCAATTCATGATTTATGATTCATGATTCATGATTCATGATTCATGATTCAATTCATGATTCATAATTCATGATTTATGATTCAATTCATGATTCATGATTCATGATTCGATTCATGATTCATGATTCAATTCATGATTCATGATTCATGATTCGATTCATGATTCATGATTCAATTCATGATATATGATTCATGACTCAATTCATGATTCATGATTCGTGATTCAATTCATGATTCATGATTCATGATTCATTATTCAATTAATGATTCATGATTCGTGATTCAATTCATGATTCATGATTCATGATTTAATTCATGATTCATGATTCATGATTCAATTCATGATTCATGATTCATTATTCAATTCATGATTCATGATTCATTTCATGATTCATGATTCATGATTCATTTCATGATTCATGATTCATGATTCATGATTTAATTCATGATTCATGATTCATGATTCAATTCATGATTCATGATTCAATTCATGATTCATGATTCATGCTTCAATTCATGATTCATGATTCATTATTCAATTCATGATTCATGATTCATGATTTAATTCATGATTCATGATTCATTATTCAATTCATGATTCATGATTCATGATTCAATTCATGATTCATGATTCATGATTCAATTCATGATTCATGATTCATTTCATGATTCATGATTCATGATTCATGATTTAATTCATGATTCATGATTCATGATTCAATTCATGATTCATGATTCATGATTCAATTTATGATTCATGATTCATGATTCAATTCATGATTCATAATTCATGATTCAATTCATGATTCAAGATTCATGATTCAATTTATGATTCATGATTCATGATTCAATTCATGATTCATAATTCATGATTCAATTCATGATTCATGATTCATTTCATGATTCATGATTCATGATTCATGATTCAATTCATGATTCAATTCATGATTCATGATTCAATTCATGATTCAATTTATGATTCTGATTCATGATTCATGATTCAATTCATGATTCATGATTCATGATTCAATGCATGATTCAATTCATGATTCATAATTCATGATTCATGATTCAATTCATGATTCATGATTCATGATTCATGATTCAATTCATGATTTATGATTCAATTCATGATTCATGATTCATAATTCATGATTCATGATTCAATTCATGATTCATGATTCAATTCATGATTCATGATTCGATTAATGATTTATGATTCAATTTTCTTGATTCATGATTTGATTCATGATTCATGATTCATGATTCATGATTCAATTCATGATTCATGATTCATGATTCATGATTCAATTCATGATTCATGATTCGTTTCATGATTCATGATGCAATTCATGATTCATGTTTCATGATTCAATTCATGATTCATGATTCATGATTCAATTTATGATTCGTGATTCATGATTCATGATTCGATTCATGATTCATGCTTCAATTCATGATTCATTATTCAATTCAATGATTCATGATTCAATTCATGATTTATGATTCATGATTCATGATTGATGATTCATGATTCAATTCATGATTCATAATTCATGATTTATGATTCAATTCATGATTCATGATTCATAATTCGATTCATGATTCATGATTCAATTCATGATTCATGATTCATGATTTGATTCATGATTCATGATTCAATTCATGATTCATGATTCAATTCATGATTCATGATTCAATTAATGATTCAATTCATGATTCATAATTCATGATTCATGATTCAATTAATGATTCAAATCATGATTCATAATTCATGATTCATGATTCAATTCATGATTCATAATTCATGATTCATGATTCATGATTCATGATTCAATTCATGATTCATGATTCATGATTCAATTCATGATTCAATTTATGATTCATGATTCAATTCATGATTCAATTAATGATTCATGATTCAATTCATGATTCAATTCATGATTCATAATTCATGATTCATGATTCAATTCATGATTCATAATTCAATTCATGATTCAATTTATGATTCATGATTCAATTCATGATTCAATTAATGATTCATGATTCGATTAATGATTCATGGTTCATGATTCATGATTCAATTCATGATTCATAATTCATGATTTATGTTTCAATTCATGATTCATGATTCATGATTTGATTCATGATTCATGATTAATGATTAAATTCATGATTCATGGTTCATGATTCAATTTATGATTTGTGATTCAATTCATGATTCATGATTCAATTCATGATTCGATTTATGATTCATGATTCATGATTCAATTCATGATTCATGATTCATGATTCAATTAATGATTCATGATTCAATTCATGATTCAATTCCTGATTAAAATCATGATTGATTATTCAATTCATGATTCATGATTCATGATTCAATTCATGATTCATGTTTCATGATTCATGATTCAATTCATGATTCATGATTCATGATTCAATTCATGATTCAATTCATGATTCAATTCATGATTCATGATTTGATTAATGATTTATGATTCAAATCATGATTCAATTCATGATTCATGATTCGATTCATGATTCATGATTCATCATTCAATTCATGATTCATGATTCATGATTCATGATTCATGATTCAATTCATGATTCATGATTCGATTCATGATTCATGATTCAATTCATGATTCATTATTCAATTCATGATTCATGATCCATGATTCATTTCTGATTCATGATTCATGATTCAATTCATGATTCATGATTCATGATTCAATTCATGATTCATGATTCATTATATAATTCATGATTCAATTCATGATTCATGATTCAAATCATGATTCATGATTTATTTCATGATTCATGATTTATTTCATGATTCATGATTCGATTCATGATTCATTATTCAATTCATGATTCATGATTCATTATTCAATTCATGATTCATGATTCATTATTCAATTCATGATTCATGATTCATGATTCAATTCATGATTCATGATTCATGATTCAATTCATGATTCAATTTATGATTTCATGATTCATGATTCAATTCATGATTCATGGTTCATGATTCAATTCATGATTCAATTCATGATTCATGATTTATGATTCATTATTCAATTCATGATACATGATTCATTATTCAATTCATGATTCATGATTCATGATTTAATTCATGATTCAATTCATGATTCATGATTCATGATTCATTATTCATGATTCAATTCTTGATTCATGATTCAATTCATGATTCATGATTCATAATTCAATTCATGATTCATGATTCATGATTTAATTCATGATTCATGATTCATTATTCAATTCATGATTCATGATTCATGATTCAATTCATGATTCGTGATTCATGATTCAATTCATGATTCATGATTCATTTCATGATTCATGATTCATGATTTAATTCATGATTCATGATTCGTGATTCATGTTTTATGATTCAATTCATGATTCAATTCATGATTCAATTAATGATTCATGATTCGATTCATGATTCATGATTCATGATTCGATTCATGATTCATGATTCGATTTATGATTTAAGATTCATGATTTAATTCATGATTCATGATTCAATTGATGATTCATGATTCATGATTCAATTCATTATTCAATTCATGATTCATGATTCATGTTTCTATTTATGATTCATGATTCATGATTCAATTCATGATTCATGATTGAATTCATGATTCAATTCATGATTCATGATTTATGATTCATGATTCAATTTATGATTCATGATTCAATTCATGATTCATAATTCATGATTCATGATTCATGATTCAATTAATGATTCATGATTCAATTCATGATTCATGATTTATGATTCAATTCATGATTCAATTCATGATTCAATTAATGATTCATGATTCAAATCATGATTCATGATTCAATTCATGATTCGATTCCTGATTAAAATCATGATTTACGATTCAATTCATGATTCATGATTCATGATTCATGATTCAATTCAAGATTCATGATTCATGATTCATGATTCAATTCATGATTCATGATTCAATTCATGATTCATGATTCAATTCATGATTCATGATTTATGATTCAATTCATGATTCAATTCATGATTCAATTAATGATTCATGATTCAAATCATGATTCATGATTCAATTCATGATTCGATTCCTGATTAAAATCATGATTTATGATTCAATTCATGATTCATGATTCATGATTCATGATTCAATTCAAGATTCATGATTCATGATTCATGATTCAATTCATGATTCATGATTCATGATTCAATTCATGATTCAATTCGTGATTCATAATTTAATTCATGATTCAATTCATGATTCATGATTTGATTAATGATTTATGATTCAATTCATGATTCAATTCATGATTCATGATTCGATTCATGATTCATGATTTAATTCATGACTCATGATTCATGATTCGATTTATGATTCATGATTCAATTCATGATTCATGTTTCATGATTAAATTCATGATTCATGATTCATGATTCAATTCATGATTCATAATTCATGATTCATGATTCAAATCATGATTCATAATTCATGATTCATGATTCAATTCATGATTCAATTTATGATTCGTGATTCATGATTCATGATTCAATTCATGATTCATGATTCATGATTCAATTCATGATTCAATTCATGATTCATGATTCAATTCATGATTCATAATTTATGATTTATGATTCAATTCATGATTCAATTCATGATTCATGATTCAATTTATGATTCATGATTCAATTTATGATTTGATTCCTGATTAAAATCATGATTCATGAATCAATTCATGATTCATGATTCATGATTCATGATTCAATTCATGATTCATGATTTGATTAATGATTTATGATTCAATTCATGATTCATGATTCGATTCATGATTCATGATTCATGATTCAATTCATGATTCATAATTCATTATTCATTATTCAATTCATGATTCATAATTCATGATTCATGATTCAATTCATGATTTATGATTCATTTGATGATTCATGATTCATTCATGAAATTCATGATTCGATTCATGATTCATGATTCATGATTCAATTTATGATTCATTATTCAATTCATGATTCAATTAATGATTCATGATTCAATTCATGATTCATGATTCATGATTCGTTTCATGATTCATGATGCAATTCATGATTCATGTTTCATGATTCAATTCATGATTCATGATTCAATTTATGATTCGTGATTCATGATTCATGATTCATGATTCGATTCATGATTCATGATTCATGCTTCAATTCATGATTCATGATTCAATTCATTAATCATGATTCAATTCATGATTCATGATTCATGATTCGATTCATGATTCATGATTCATGTTTCATGATTAAATTCATGATTCATGATTCAATTTATGATTCGTGATTCATGATTAATGATTTATTTCATGATTCAATTCATGATTGATGATTCATGATTCATGATTCAATTCATGATTCATAATTCAAAATTCATGATTCAATTCATGATTCAATTAATGATTCATGATTCATGATTCATGATTCAATTCATGATTCATGATTCGTTTCATGATTCATGATTCAATTCATGATTCAATGATCATGCTTTAATTCATGATTCATGATTCAATTCATGATTCATGATTCAATTCATGATTCATGATTCATTATGATTCATGATTCATGATTCAATTCATGATTCGATTCATGATTCATGATTCAATTCATGATTCATGATTCATGATTCAATTTATGATTCGTGATTCATGATTCATGATTCATGATTCGATTCATGATTCATGATTCATGATTCATGATTCATGATTTAATTCATGATTCGATTCATGATTCATGATTCAATTCATGATTCATGATTCATGATTCAATTTATGATTCGTATTTCATGATTCATGATTCATGATTCGATTCATGATTCGTGATTCATGCTTCAATTCATGATTCATGATTCATGATTCAATTTATGATTCATGATTCATGATTCAATTCATGAATCAATTTATGATTCATGATTCAATTCATGATTCAATTAATGATTCATGATTCAATTCATGATTCATGATTCATGATTCGTTTCATGATTCATGATGCAATTCATGATTCATGTTTCATGATTCAATTCATGATTCATGATTCAATTTATGATTCGTGATTCATGATTCATGATTCGATTCATGATTCATGACTCATGCTTCAATTCATGATTCATGATTCAATTCATTAATCATGATTCAATTCATGATTCATGTTTCATGATTAAATTCATGATTCATGTTTCATGATTAAATTCATGATTCATGATTCAATTTATGATTCATGATTCATGATTAATGATTCATTTCATGATTCATGATTCATGATTCAATTCATGATTTAATTCATGATTCATGATTCATGATTCATGATTCAATTCATGATTCATAATTCAAAATTCATGATTCAATTCATGATTCAATTTATGATTCGTGATTCATGATTCATGATTAAATTCATGATTCATGATTCAATTCATGATTCATGATTCAATTCATGATTCATGATTCATGATTAATGATTCAATTCATGATTCAATTCATGATTCAATTTATGATTCATGATTCAATTCATGATTCAATTCATGATTCAATTAATGATTCATGATTCAATTCATGATTCATAATTCATGATTCATGATTCAATTCATGATTCATAATTAATGATTCATGATTCAATTCATGATTTATGATTCAATTCATGATTCATGATACATTTCATGATTCATGATTCATGATTCAATTCATGATTTATGATTCAATTCATGATTCATGATACATTTCATGATTCATGAATCATGATTCATGATTCAATTCATGATTCAATTCATGATTCATGATTCAATTCATGATTCAATGCATGATTCAATTCATGATTCATAATTCATGATTCATGATTCAATTCATGATTCATGATTCATGATTCAATTCATGATTTATGATTCAATTCATGATTCATGATTCATAATTCATGATTCATGATTCAATTCATGATTCATGATTCAATTCATGATTCATGATTCGATTAATAATTTATGATTCAATTCATGATTGAATTTTTGGTTCATGATTTGATTCATGATTCATGATTCATGATTTAATTCATGATTTATGATTCATGATTCAATTCATGATTCATGATTCGTTTCATGATTCATGATGCAATTCATGATTCATGTTTCATGATTCAATTCATGATTCATGATTCAATTTATGATTCGTGATTCATGATTCATGATCCGATTCATGATTCATGCTTCAATTCATGATTCATTATTCAATTCAATGATTCATGATTCAATTCATGATTTATGATTCATGATTCATGATTCATGATTCATGATTCAATTCATGATTCATAATTCATGATTTATGATTCAATTCATGATTCATGATTCATGATTCGATTCATGATTCATGATTCAATTCATGATTCATGATTCATGATTCGATTCATGATTCATGATTGAATTCATGATTCATGATTCATGATTCAATTATTGATTCAATTCATGATTCATAATTCATGATTCATGATTCAATTCATGATTCATAATTCATGATTCATGATTCAATTCATGATTCATGATTCATGATTCATGATTCATGATTCGATTCATGATTCATGATTCATGATTCAATTCATGATTCATGATTCATGATTCAATTCATGATTCAATTCATGATTCAATTTATGATTCATGATTCAATTCATGATTCAATTAATGATTCATGATTCAATTCATGATTCAATTCATGATTCATAATTCATGATTCATGATTCAATTCATGATTCATAATTCAATTCATGATTCAATTTATGATTCATGATTCAATTCATGATTCAATTAATGATTCATGATTCGATTAATGATTCATGATTCAATTCATGATTCAATTCATGATTCATGATTAATGATTCATGATTAATGATTCATGATTCATGATTCAATTCATGATTCAATTTATGATTTGTGATTCAATTCATGATTCATGATTCATGATTCAATTCATGATTCATGATTCATGATTCAATTCATGATTCATGATTCATGATTCAATTAATGATTCATGATTCAATTCATCATTCAATTCCTGATTAAAATCATGATTCATGATTCAATTCATGATTCATGATTCATGATTCATGATTCAATTCAAGATTCATGATTCATGATTCATGATTCAATTCATGATTCATGATTCAATTCATGATTCATGATTCAATTCATGATTCATGATTTATGATTCAATTCATGATTCAATTCATGATTCAATTAATGATTCATGATTCAAATCATGATTCATGATTCAATTCATGATTCGATTCCTGATTAAAATCATGATTTATGATTCAATTCATGATTCATGATTCATGATTCATGATTCAATTCAAGATTCATGATTCATGATTCATGATTCAATTCATGATTCATGATTCATGATTCAATTCATGATTCAATTCGTGATTCATAATTTAATTCATGATTCAATTCATGATTCATGATTTGATTAATGATTTATGATTCAATTCATGATTCAATTCATGATTCATGATTCGATTCATGATTCATGATTTAATTCATGACTCATGATTCATGATTCGATTTATGATTCATGATTCAATTCATGATTCATGTTTCATGATTAAATTCATGATTCATGATTCATGATTCAATTCATGATTCATAATTCATGATTCATGATTCAAATCATGATTCATAATTCATGATTCATGATTCAATTCATGATTCAATTTATGATTCGTGATTCATGATTCATGATTCAATTCATGATTCATGATTCATGATTCAATTCATGATTCAATTCATGATTCATGATTCAATTCATGATTCATAATTTATGATTTATGATTCAATTCATGATTCAATTCATGATTCATGATTCAATTTATGATTCATGATTCAATTTATGATTTGATTCCTGATTAAAATCATGATTCATGATTCAATTCATGATTCATGATTCATGATTCATGATTCAATTCATGATTCATGATTTGATTAATGATTTATGATTCAATTCATGATTCATGATTCGATTCATGATTCATGATTCATGATTCAATTCATGATTCATAATTCATTATTCATTATTCAATTCATGATTCATAATTCATGATTCATGATTCAATTCATGATTTATGATTCATTTGATGATTCATGATTCATTTCATGATTCATGATTCGATTCATGATTCATGATTCATGATTCAATTTATGATTCATGATTCAATTCATGATTCAATTAATGATTCATGATTCAATTCATGATTCATGATTCATGATTCGTTTCATGATTCATGATGCAATTCATGATTCATGTTTCATGATTCAATTCATGATTCATGATTCAATTTATGATTCGTGATTCATGATTCATGATTCATGATTCGATTCATGATTCATGATTCATGCTTCAATTCATGATTCATGATTCAATTCATTAATCATGATTCAATTCATGATTCATGATTCATGATTCGATTCATGATTCATGATTCATGTTTCATGATTAAATTCATGATTCATGATTCAATTTATGATTCGTGATTCATGATTAATGATTTATTTCATGATTCATGATTCATGATTCAATTCATGATTCAATTCATGATTGATGATTCATGATTCATGATTCAATTCATGATTCATAATTCAAAATTCATGATTCAATTCATGATTCAATTAATGATTCATGATTCATGATTCATGATTCAATTCATGATTCATGATTCGTTTCATGATTCATGATTCAATTCATGATTCATGATTCATGCTTTAATTCATGATTCATGATTCAATTCATGATTCATGATTCAATTCATGATTCATGATTCATGATTCATGATTCATGATTCAATTCATGATTCGATTCATGATTCATGATTCAATTCATGATTCATGATTCATGATTCAATTTATGATTCGTGATTCATGATTCATGATTCATGATTCGATTCATGATTCATGATTCATGATTCATGATTCATGATTTAATTCATGATTCGATTCATGATTCATGATTCAATTCATGATTCATGATTCATGATTCAATTTATGATTCGTATTTCATGATTCATGATTCATGATTCGATTCATGATTCGTGATTCATGCTTCAATTCATGATTCATGATTCATGATTCAATTTATGATTCATGATTCATGATTCAATTCATGAATCAATTTATGATTCATGATTCAATTCATGATTCAATTAATGATTCATGATTCAATTCATGATTCATGATTCATGATTCGTTTCATGATTCATGATGCAATTCATGATTCATGTTTCATGATTCAATTCATGATTCATGATTCAATTTATGATTCGTGATTCATGATTCATGATTCATGATTCGATTCATGATTCATGACTCATGCTTCAATTTATGATTCATGATTCAATTCATTAATCATGATTCAATTCATGATTCATGTTTCATGATTAAATTCATGATTCATGTTTCATGATTAAATTCATGATTCATGATTCAATTTATGATTCATGATTCATGATTAATGATTCATTTCATGATTCATGATTCATGATTCAATTCATGATTTAATTCATGATTCATGATTCATGATTCATGATTCAATTCATGATTCATAATTCAAAATTCATGATTCAATTCATGATTCAATTTATGATTCGTGATTCATGATTCATGATTAAATTCATGATTCATGATTCAATTCATGATTCATGATTCAATTAATGATTCATGATTCATGATTAATGATTCAATTCATGATTCAATTCATGATTCAATTTATGATTCATGATTCAATTCATGATTCAATTCATGATTCAATTAATGATTCATGATTCAATTCATGATTCATAATTCATGATTCATGATTCAATTCATGATTCATAATTAATGATTCATGATTCAATTCATGATTTATGATTCAATTCATGATTCATGATACATTTCATGATTCATGATTCATGATTCAATTCATGATTTATGATTCAATTCATGATTCATGATACATTTCATGATTCATGATTCATGATTCATGATTCAATTCATGATTCAATTCATGATTCATGATTCAATTCATGATTCAATGCATGATTCAATTCATGATTCATAATTCATGATTCATGATTCAATTCATGATTCATGATTCATGATTCAATTTATGATTTATGATTCAATTCATGATTCATGATTCATAATTCATGATTCATGATTCAATTCATGATTCATGATTCAATTCATGATTCATGATTCGATTAATAATTTATGATTCAATTCATGATTGAATTTTTGGTTCATGATTTGATTCATGATTCATGATTCATGATTTAATTCATGATTTATGATTCATGATTCAATTCATGATTCATGATTCGTTTCATGATTCATGATGCAATTCATGATTCATGTTTCATGATTCAATTCATGATTCATGATTCAATTTATGATTCGTGATTCATGATTCATGATCCGATTCATGATTCATGCTTCAATTCATGATTCATTATTCAATTCAATGATTCATGATTCAATTCATGATTTATGATTCATGATTCATGATTCATGATTCATGATTCAATTCATGATTCATAATTCATGATTTATGATTCAATTCATGATTCATGATTCATGATTCGATTCATGATTCATGATTCAATTCATGATTCATGATTCATGATTCGATTCATGATTCATGATTGAATTCATGATTCATGATTCATGATTCAATTATTGATTCAATTCATGATTCATAATTCATGATTCATGATTCAATTCATGATTCATAATTCATGATTCATGATTCAATTCATGATTCATGATTCATGATTCTTGATTCATGATTCGATTCATGATTCATGATTCATGATTCAATTCATGATTCATGATTCATGATTCAATTCATGATTCAATTCATGATTCAATTTATGATTCATGATTCAATTCATGATTTAATTAATGATTCATGATTCAATTCATGATTCAATTCATGATTCATAATTCATGATTCATGATTCAATTCATGATTCATAATTCAATTCATGATTCAATTTATGATTCATGATTCAATTCATGATTCAATTAATGATTCATGATTCGATTAATGATTCATGATTCAATTCATGATTCAATTCATGATTCATGATTAATGATTCATGATTAATGATTCATGATTCATGATTCAATTCATGATTCAATTTATGATTTGTGATTCAATTCATGATTCATGATTCATGATTCAATTCATGATTCATGATTCATGATTCAATTCATGATTCATGATTCATGATTCAATTAATGATTCATGATTCAATTCATCATTCAATTCCTGATTAAAATCATGATTCATGATTCAATTCATGATTCATGATTCATGATTCAATTCATGATTCATGTTTCATGATTCATGATTCAATTCATGATTCATGATTCATGATTCAATTCATGATTCAATTCATGATTCATGATTTGATTATTGATTTATGATTCAAATCATGATTCAATTCATGATTCATGATTCGATTCATGATTCATGATTCATCATTCAATTCATGATTCATGATTCATGATTCAATTCATAAATTCATGATTCATGATTCGATTCATGATTCATGATTCAATTCATGATTCATTATTCAATTCATGATTCATGATCCATGATTCATTTCTGATTCATGATTCATGATTCAATTCATGATTCATGATTCATTATTCAATTCATGATTCATGATTCATGATTCATGATTCAAGATTCATGATTCATGATTCAAGATTCATGATTCATTTCATGATTCATGATTCATGATTCAATTCATGATTCATGATTCATTATACAATTCATGATTCATGATTCATGACTCATGATTCAATTCATGATTTATGATTTATGATTCAATTCATGATTAAATTCATGATTCAAATCATGATTCATGATTTATTTCATGATTCATGATTTATTACATGATTCATGATTCGATTCATGATTCATTATTCAATTCATGATTCATGATTCATTATTCAATTCATGATTCATTATTCATTATTCAATTCATGATTCATGATTCATGATTCAATTGATGATTCATGATTCATGATTCAATTCATGATTCAATTCATGATTCATGATTCATGATTCAATTTATGATTCATGAATCATGACTCAATTCATGATTCATGATTCATGATTCATGATTTAATTCATGATTCATGATTCATGATTCAATTCATGATTCATGATTCGTGATTCAATTCATGATTCATGATTCATGATTTAATTCATGATTCATGATTCATGATTCATTTCATGATTCATGATTCATTATTCAATTCATGTTTCATGATTCATTTCATGATTCATGATTCATGATTTAATTCATGATTCATGATTCATGATTCAATTCATGATTCATGATTCAATTCATGATTCATGATTCATGATTCAATTTATGATTCATGATTCATTATTCAATTCATGATTCATGATTCATGATTTAATTCATGATTCATGATTTATTATTCAATTCATGATTCATGATTCATGATTCAATTCATGATTCATGATTCATGATTCAATTCATGATTCATGATTCATTTCATGATTCATGATTCATGATTCATGATTTAATTCATGATTCATGATTCAATTCATGATTCATGATTCATGATTCAATTCATGATTCATGATTAAATTCATGATTCATAATTCATGATTCAATTCATGATTCATGATTCATTTCATGATTCATGATTCATGATTCATGATTCAATTCATGATTCAATTCATGATTAATGATTCAATTCATGATTCAATTTATGATTCGTGATTCATGATTCATGATTCAATTCATGATTCATTATTCATGATTCAATGCATGATTCAATTCATGATTCATAATTCATGATTCATGATTCAATTCATGATTCATGATTCATTTCATGATTCATGATTCATGATTCATGATTAAATTCATGATTCATGATTCATGATTCGATCCATGATTCATGATTTGATTTATGATTTATGATTCATGATTTAATTCATGATTCATGATTCATGATTCAATTGATGATTCATGATTCATGATTTAATTTATGATTCATGATTTATGATTCAATTCATGATTCATGATTCATGATTCAATTCATGATTCAATTCATGATTCATGATTCATGATTCATGATTCAATTCATGATTCATGATTCAATTCATGATTCATGATTCGATTAATGATTTATGATTCAATTCATGATTCAATTCTTGATTCATGATTTTATTCATGATTCATGATTCAATTCATGATTCATGATTCAATTCATGATTCATGATTCGATTAATGATTTATGATTCAATTCATGATTCAATTCTTGATTCATGATTTGATTCATGATTCATGATTCATGATTCAATTCATGATTCATGATTCATGATTCATGATTCAATTCATGATTCATGATTCATGATTCCTTTCATAATTCATGATGCAATTCATGATTCATGTTTCATGATTCAATTCATGATTCATGATTCAATTTATGATTTGTGATTCATGATTCATAATTCGATTCATGATTCATGATTCATGCTTCAATTCATGATTCATTATTCAATTCAATGATTCATGATTCAATTCATGGTTCATGATTCAATTCATGATTCATGATTCATGATTTATGATTTAATTCATGATTCATGATTCATGATTCATGTTTCATGATTCAATTCATGATTCAATTAATGATTCAATTAATGATTCATGATTCGATTAATGATTCATGATTCAATTTATGATTCATGATTCGATTCATGATTCATGATTCGATTTATGATTTATGATTCATGATTTAATTGATGATTCATGATTCAATTGATAATTCATGATTCATGATTCAATTCATTATTCAATTCATGATTCATGATTCATGTTTCAATTTATGATTCATGATTCATGATTCAATTCATGATTCATGATTCAATTCACTATTCAAATCATGATTCATGATTTGTGATTCATGATTCAATTCATGATTCAATTCGTGATTCATAATTTAATTCATGATTCAATTCATGATTCATGATTTGATTTATGATTTATGATTCAATTCATGATTCAATTCATAATTCATGATTCGATACATGATTCATGATTCATGATTCAATTCATGATTCATGATGCGATTCATGATTCATGATTCAATTCATAATTCATGTTTCATGATTAAATTCATGATTCATGATTCAATTTATGATTCGTGATTCATGATTCATGATTCAATTCATGATTCATGATTCATGATTCAATTCATGATTCAATTAATGATTCAATTCATGATTCATAATTCATGATTCATGATTCAATTCATGATTCATAATTCATGATTCATGATTCAATTCATGATTCATGATTCATTTCATGATTCATGATTCATGATTCATGATTCAATTCATGATTCATGATTCATGATTCAATTCATGATTCATGATTCATGATTCAATTCATGATTCAATTCATGATTCAATTTATTATTCATGATTCAATTCATGATTCAATTAATGATTCATGATTCAATTCATGATTCAATTCATGATTCAATTCATGATTCATAATTCATGATTCATGATTCAATTCATGATTCATAATTCATGATTCATGATTCAATTCATGATTCATGATTCAATTCATGATTCATGATTCAATTCATGATTCAATTTATGATTCATGATTCAATTCATGATTCAATTAATGATTCATGATTCGATTAATGATTCATGATTCAATTAATGATTCAATTCATGATACATGATTAATGATTCATGATTAAAGATTCATGATTAAATTCATAATTCATGATTCAATTCATGATTCATAATTCATTATTCATTATTCAATTCATGATTCATAATTCATGATTCATGATTCAATTCATGATTTATGATTCATTTGATGATTCATGATTCATTTCATGATTCATGATTCATGATTCGATTCATGATTCATGATTCATGATTCAATTTATGATTCATGATTCAATTCATGATTCAATTAATGATTCATGATTCAATTCATGATTCATGATTCATGATTCGTTTCATGATTCATGATGCAATTCATGATTCATGTTTCATGATTCAATTCATGATTCATGATTCAATTTATGATTCGTGATTCATGATTCATGATTCATGATTCGATTCATGATTCATGATTCATGCTTCAATTCATGATTCATGATTCAATTCATTAATCATGATTCAATTCATGATTCATGATTCATGATTCGATTCATGATTCATGATTCATGTTTCATGATTAAATTCATGATTCATGATTCAATTTATGATTCGTGATTCATGATTAATGATTTATTTCATGATTCATGATTCATGATTCAATTCATGATTCAATTCATGATTGATGATTCATGATTCATGATTCAATTCATGATTCATAATTCAAAATTCATGATTCAATTCATGATTCAATTAATGATTCATGATTCATGATTCATGATTCAATTCATGATTCATGATTCGTTTCATGATTCATGATTCAATTCATGATTCATGATTCATGCTTTAATTCATGATTCATGATTCAATTCATGATTCATGATTCAATTCATGATTCATGATTCATGATTCATGATTCATGATTCAATTCATGATTCGATTCATGATTCATGATTCAATTCATGATTCATGATTCATGATTCAATTTATGATTCGTGATTCATGATTCATGATTCATGATTCGATTCATGATTCATGATTCATGATTCATGATTCATGATTCAATTCATGATTCGATTCATGATTCATGATTCAATTCATGATTCATGATTCATGATTCAATTTATGATTCGTATTTCATGATTCATGATTCATGATTCGATTCATGATTCGTGATTCATGCTTCAATTCATGATTCATGATTCATGATTCAATTTATGATTCATGATTCATGATTCAATTCATGAATCAATTTATGATTCATGATTCAATTCATGATTCAATTAATGATTCATGATTCAATTCATGATTCATGATTCATGATTCGTTTCATGATTCATGATGCAATTCATGATTCATGTTTCATGATTCAATTCATGATTCATGATTCAATTTATGATTCGTGATTCATGATTCATGATTCATGATTCGATTCATGATTCATGACTCATGCTTCAATTCATGATTCATGATTCAATTCATTAATCATGATTCAATTCATGATTCATGTTTCATGATTAAATTCATGATTCATGTTTCATGATTAAATTCATGATTCATGATTCAATTTATGATTCATGATTCATGATTAATGATTCATTTCATGATTCATGATTCATGATTCAATTCATGATTTAATTCATGATTCATGATTCATGATTCATGATTCAATTCATGATTCATAATTCAAAATTCATGATTCAATTCATGATTCAATTTATGATTCGTGATTCATGATTCATGATTAAATTCATGATTCATGATTCAATTCATGATTCATGATTCAATTCATGATTCATGATTCATGATTAATGATTCAATTCATGATTCAATTCATGATTCAATTTATGATTCATGATTCAATTCATGATTCAATTCATGATTCAATTAATGATTCATGATTCAATTCATGATTCATAATTCATGATTCATGATTCAATTCATGATTCATAATTAATGATTCATGATTCAATTCATGATTTATGATTCAATTCATGATTCATGATACATTTCATGATTCATGATTCATGATTCAATTCATGATTTATGATTCAATTCATGATTCATGATACATTTCATGATTCATGATTCATGATTCATGATTCAATTCATGATTCAATTCATGATTCATGATTCAATTCATGATTCAATTTATGATTCTGATTCATGATTCATGATTCAATTCATGATTCATGATTCATGATTCAATGCATGATTCAATTCATGATTCATAATTCATGATTCATGATTCAATTCATGATTCATGATTCATGATTCAATTCATGATTTATGATTCAATTCATGATTCATGATTCATAATTCATGATTCATGATTCAATTCATGATTCATGATTCAATTCATGATTCATGATTCGATTAATAATTTATGATTCAATTCATGATTGAATTTTTGGTTCATGATTTGATTCATGATTCATGATTCATGATTTAATTCATGATTTATGATTCATGATTCAATTCATGATTCATGATTCGTTTCATGCTTCATGATGCAATTCATGATTCATGTTTCATGATTCAATTCATGATTCATGATTCAATTTATGATTCGTGATTCATGATTCATGATCCGATTCATGATTCATGCTTCAATTCATGATTCATTATTCAATTCAATGATTCATGATTCAATTCATGATTTATGATTCATGATTCATGATTCATGATTCATGATTCAATTCATGATTCATAATTCATGATTTATGATTCAATTCATGATTCATGATTCATGATTCGATTCATGATTCATGATTCAATTCATGATTCATGATTCATGATTCGATTCATGATTCATGATTGAATTCATGATTCATGATTCATGATTCAATTATTGATTCAATTCATGATTCATAATTCATGATTCATGATTCAATTCATGATTCATGATTCATGATTCATGATTCATGATTCAATTCATGATTCATGATTCATGATTCAATTCATGATTCAATTCATGATTCAATTTATGATTCATGATTCAATTCATGATTCAATTAATGATTCATGATTCAATTCATGATTCAATTCATGATTCATAATTCATGATTCATGATTCAATTCATGATTCATAATTCAATTCATGATTCAATTTATGATTCATGATTCAATTCATGATTCAATTAATGATTCATGATTCGATTAATGATTCATGATTCAATTCATGATTCAATTCATGATTCATGATTAATGATTCATGATTAATGATTCATGATTCAATTCATGATTCAATTTATGATTTGTGATTCAATTCATGATTCATGATTCATGATTCAATTCATGATTCATGATTCATGATTCAATTCATGATTCATGATTCATGATTCAATTAATGATTCATGATTCAATTCATCATTCAATTCCTGATTAAAATCATGATTCATGATTCAATTCATGATTCATGATTCATGATTCAATTCATGATTCATGTTTCATGATTCATGATTCAATTCATGATTCATGATTCATGATTCAATTCATGATTCAATTCATTATTCAATTCATGATTCATGATTCAATTCATGATTCAATTCATGATTCATGATTTGATTATTGATTTATGATTCAAATCATGATTCAATTCATGATTCATGATTCGATTCATGATTCATGATTCATCATTCAATTCATGATTCATGATTCATGATTCAATTCATAAATTCATGATTCATGATTCGATTCATGATTCATGATTCAATTCATGATTCATTATTCAATTCATGATTCATGATCCATGATTCATTTCTGATTCATGATTCATGATTCAATTCATGATTCATGATTCATTATTCAATTCATGATTCATGATTCATGATTCATGATTCAAGATTCATGATTCATGATTCAAGATTCATGATTCATTTCATGATTCATGATTCATGATTCAATTCATGATTCATGATTCATTATACAATTCATGATTCATGATTCATGACTCATGATTCAATTCATGATTTATGATTTATGATTCAATTCATGATTAAATTCATGATTCAAATCATGATTCATGATTTATTTCATGATTCATGATTCATGATTCATGATTCGATTCATGATTCATTATTCAATTCATGATTCATGATTCATTATTCAATTCATGATTCATGATTCATTATTCAATTCATGATTCATGATTCATGATTCAATTTATGATTCATGAATCATGACTCAATTCATGATTCATGATTCATGATTCATGATTTAATTCATGATTCATGATTCATGATTCAATTCATGATTCATGATTCGTGATTCAATTCATGATTCATGATTCATGATTTAATTCATGATTCATGATTCATTTCATGATTCATGATTCATTATTCAATTCATGTTTCATGATTCATTTCATGATTCATGATTCATGATTTAATTCATGATTCATGATTCATGATTCAATTCATGATTCATGATTCAATTCATGATTCATGATTCATGATTCAATTTATGATTCATGATTCATTATTCAATTCATGATTCATGATTCATGATTTAATTCATGATTCATGATTTATTATTCAATTCATGATTCATGATTCATGATTCAATTCATGATTCATGATTCATGATTCAATTCATGATTCATGATTCATTTCATGATTCATGATTTATGATTCATGATTTAATTCATGATTCATGATTCAATTCATGATTCATGATTCATGATTCAATTCATGATTCATGATTAAATTCATGATTCATAATTCATGATTCAATTCATGATTCATGATTCATTTCATGATTCATGATTCATGATTCATGATTCAATTCATGATTCAATTCATGATTAATGATTCAATTCATGATTCAATTTATGATTCGTGATTCATGATTCATGATTCAATTCATGATTCATTATTCATGATTCAATGCATGATTCAATTCATGATTCATAATTCATGATTCATGATTCAATTCATGATTCATGATTCATTTCATGATTCATGATTCATGATTCATGATTAAATTCATGATTCATGATTCATGATTCGATCCATGATTCATGATTTGATTTATGATTTATGATTCATGATTTAATTCATGATTCATGATTCATGATTCAATTGATGATTCATGATTCATGATTTAATTTATGATTCATGATTTATGATTCAATTCATGATTCATGATTCATGATTCAATTCATGATTCAATTCATGATTCATGATTCATGATTCATGATTCAATTCATGATTCATGATTCAATTCATGATTCATGATTCGATTAATGATTTATGATTCAATTCATGATTCAATTCTTGATTCATGATTTTATTCATGATTCATGATTCAATTCATGATTCATGATTCAATTCATGATTCATGATTCGATTAATGATTTATGATTCAATTCATGATTCAATTCTTGATTCATGATTTGATTCATGATTCATGATTCATGATTCAATTCATGATTCATGATTCATGATTCAATTCATGATTCATGATTCATGATTCCTTTCATAATTCATGATGCAATTCATGATTCATGTTTCATGATTCAATTCATGATTCATGATTCAATTTATGATTTGTGATTCATGATTCATAATTCGATTCATGATTCATGATTCATGCTTCAATTCATGATTCATTATTCAATTCAATGATTCATGATTCAATTCATGGTTCATGATTCAATTCATGATTCATGATTCATGATTTATGATTTAATTCATGATTCATGATTCATGATTCATGTTTCATGATTCAATTCATGATTCAATTAATGATTCAATTAATGATTCATGATTCGATTAATGATTCATGATTCAATTTATGATTCATGATTCGATTCATGATTCATGATTCGATTTATGATTTATGATTCATGATTTAATTGATGATTCATGATTCAATTGATAATTCATGATTCATGATTCAATTCATTATTCAATTCATGATTCATGATTCATGTTTCAATTTATGATTCATGATTCATGATTCAATTCATGATTCATGATTCAATTCACTATTCAAATCATGATTCATGATTTGTGATTCATGATTCAATTCATGATTCAATTCGTGATTCATAATTTAATTCATGATTCAATTCATGATTCATGATTTGATTTATGATTTATGATTCAATTCATGATTCAATTCATAATTCATGATTCGATACATGATTCATGATTCATGATTCAATTCATGATTCATGATGCGATTCATGATTCATGATTCAATTCATAATTCATGTTTCATGATTCAATTCATGATTCATGATTTGATTTATGATTTATGATTCAATTCATGATTCAATTCATAATTCATGATTCGATACATGATTCATGATTCATGATTCAATTCATGATTCATGATGCGATTCATGATTCATGATTCAATTCATAATTCATGTTTCATGATTAAATTCATGATTCATGATTCAATTCATGATTCAATTAATGATTCAATTCATGATTCATAATTCATGATTCATGATTCAATTCATGATTCATAATTCATGATTCATGATTCAATTCATGATTCATGATTCATTTCATGATTCATGATTCATGATTCATGATTCAATTCATGATTCATGATTCATTTCATGATTCATGATTCATGATTCATGATTCAATTCATGATTCATGATTCATGATTCAATTCATGATTCATGATTCATGATTCAATTCATGATTCAATTCATGATTCAATTTATTATTCATGATTCAATTCATGATTCAATTAATGATTCATGATTCAATTCATGATTCAATTCATGATTCAATTCATGATTCATAATTCATGATTCATGATTCAATTCATGATTCATAATTCATGATTCATGATTCAATTCATGATTCATGATTCATTCCATGTTTCATGATTCATGATTCAATTCATGATTCATGATTCAATTCATGATTCATGATTCAATTCATGATTCAATTTATGATTCATGATTCAATTCATGATTCAATTAATGATTCATGATTCGATTAATGATTCATGATTCAATTCATGATTCAATTCATGATACATGATTAATGATTCATGATTAAAGATTCATGATTAAATTCATAATTCATGATTTATGTTTCAATTCATAATTCATGATTCATGATTCATGATTCATGATTCATGGTTCATGATTCAATTTATGATTCGTGATTCATGATTCAATTCATGATTCATGATTCATGATTCAATTCATGATTCGATTTATGATTCATGATTCATGATTCAATTCATGATTCATGATTCATGATTCAATTAATGATTCATGATTCAATTCATGATTCATGATTCAATTCATGATTCGATTCCTGATTAAAATCATGATTCATCATTCAATTCATGATTCATGATTCATGATTCAATTCATGATTCATGTTTCATGATTCATGATTCAATTCATGATTCATGATTCATGATTCAATTCATGATTCAATTCATGATTCATGATTCGATTAATGATTTATGATTCAATTCATAATTCAATTCATGTTTTATGATTCGATTCATGATTCATGATTCATGATTCAATTCATGATTCATGATTCATGATTCAATTCATGATTCATGATTCATGATTCGATTCATGATTCATGATTCAATTCATGATTCATTATTCAATTCATGATTCATGATCCATGATTCATTTCTGATTCATGATTCATGATTCAATTCATGATTCATGATTCATTATTCAATTCATGATTCATGATTCAAGATTCATGATTCATTTCATGATTCATGACTCATGATTCATTTCTGATTCATGATTCATGATTCAATTCATGATTCAATTCATGATTCATGATTCAAATCATGATTCATGATTTATTTCATGATTCATGATTCATGATTCGATTCATGATTCATTATTCAATTCATGATTCATTATTCAATTCATGATTGATGATTCATGATTCAATTCATGATTCATGATTCATGGTTCAATTTATGATTCATGATTCATGATTCAATTCATGATTCAGTTCATGATTCATGATTCATGATTCAATTTATGATTCATGATTCATGATTCAATTCATGATTCAATTTATGATTCATGATTCATGATTCATGATTCAATTCATGATTCATTATTCATGATTCAATGCATGATTCAATTCATGATTCATAATTCATGATTCATGATTCAATTCATGATTCAGGATTCATTTCATGATTCATGATTCATGATTCGATTCATGATTCATGATTTGATTTATGATTTATGATTCATGATTTAATTCATGATTCATGATTCATGATTCAATTGATGATTCATGATTCATGATTTAATTTATGATTCATGATTTATGATTCAATTCATGATTCATGATTCATGATTCAATTCATGATTCAATTCATGATTCATGATTCATGATTCAATTCATGATTCATGATTCAATTCATGATTCATGATTCGATTAATGATTTATGATTCAATTCATGATTCAATTCTTGATTCATGATTTGATTCATGATTCATGATTCATGATTCAATTCATGATTCATGATTCATGATTCAATTCATGATTCATGATTCATGATTCCTTTCATGATTCATGATGCAATTCATGATTCATGTTTCATGATTCAATTCATGATTCATGATTCATGATTCAATTTATGATTTGTGATTCATGATTCATGATTCGATTCATGATTCATGATTCATGATTCGATTCATGATTCATGATTCATGCTTCAATTCATGATTCATTATTCAATTCAATGATTCATGATTCAATTCATGATTTATGATTCATGATTCATGATTCATGATTCAATTCATGATTCATAATTCATGATTTATGATTCAATTCATGATTCATGATTCATGATTCAATTCATGATTCATGATTCAATTCATGATTCATGATTCGATTAATGATTTATGATTCAATTCATGATTCAATTCTTGATTCATGATTTGATTCATGATTCAATTCATGATTCGATTTATGATTTATGATTCAATTCATGATTTATGATTCAATTCATGATTTGATTCCTGATTAAAATCATGATTCATGATTCAATTCATGGTTCATGATTCAATTCATGATTCATGATTCATGATTTATGATTTAATTCATGATTCATGATTCATGATTCATGTTTCATGATTCAATTCATGATTCAATTAATGATTCAATTAATGATTCATGATTCGATTCATGATTCATGATTCGATTTATGATTTATGATTCATGATTTAATTGATGATTCATGATTCAATTGATAATTCATGATTCATGATTCAATTCATTATTCAATTCATGATTCATGATTCATGTTTCAATTTATGATTCATGATTCATGATTCAATTCATGATTCATGATTCAATTCACTATTCAAATCATGATTCATGATTTGTGATTCATGATTCAAGTCATGATTCATGATTCATGATTCGATTCATGATTCATGATTTGATTTATGATTCATGATTTAATTCATGATTCATGATTCATGATTCAATTGATGATTCATTAATCATGATTTAATTTATGATTCATGATTTATGATTCAATTCATGATTCATGATTCATGATTCAATTCATGATTCAATTCATGATTCATGATTCATGATTCAATTCATGATTCATAATTCAATTCATGATTCATGATTCGATTAATGATTTATGATTCAATTCATGATTCAATTCTTGATTCATGATTTGATTCATGATTCATGATTCATGATTCAATTCATGATTCATGATTCATGATTCCTTTCATGATTCATGATGCAATTCATGATTCATGTTTCATGATTCAATTCATGATTCATGATTCATGATTCAATTTATGATTTGTGATTCATGATTCATGATTCGATTCATGATTCATGATTCATGCTTCAATTCATGATTCATTATTCAATTCAATGATTCATGATTCAATTCATGATTTATGATTCATGATTCATGATTCATGATTCAATTCATGATTCATGATTCATGATTCAATTCATGATTCAATTTATGATTTATGATTCAATTCATGATTTATGATTCAATTCATGATTCGATTCCTGATTAAAATCATGATTCATGATTCAATTCATGGTTCATGATTCAATTCATGATTCATGATTCATGATTTATGATTTAATTCATGATTCATGATTCATGATTCATGTTTCATGATTCAATTCATGATTCAATTAATGATTCAATTAATGATTCATGATTCGATTAATGATTCATGATTCAATGTATGATTCATGATTCGATTCATGATTCATGATTCGATTTATGATTTATGATTCATGATTTAATTGATGATTCATGATTCAATTGATAATTCATGATTCATGATTCAATTCATTATTTAATTCATGATTCATGATTCATGTTTCAATTTATGATTCATGATTCATGATTCAATTCATGATTCATGATTCAATTCACTATTGAAATCATGATTCATGATTTATGATTCATGATTCAATTCATGATTTGATTCCTGATTAAAATCATGATTCATGATTCAATTCATGGTTCATGATTCAATTCATGATTCATGATTCATGATTTATGATTTAATTCATGATTCATGATTCATGATTCATGTTTCATGATTCAATTCATGATTCAATTAATGATTCAATTAATGATTCATGATTCGATTCATGATTCATGATTCGATTTATGATTTATGATTCATGATTTAATTGATGATTCATGATTCAATTGATAATTCATGATTCATGATTCAATTCATTATTCAATTCATGATTCATGATTCATGTTTCAATTTATGATTCATGATTCATGATTCAATTCATGATTCATGATTCAATTCACTATTCAAATCATGATTCATGATTTGTGATTCATGATTCAATTCATGATTCATGATTCATGATTCGATTCATGATTCATGATTTGATTTATGATTCATGATTTAATTCATGATTCATGATTCATGATTCAATTGATGATTCATTAATCATGATTTAATTTATGATTCATGATTTATGATTCAATTCATGATTCATGATTCATGATTCAATTCATGATTCAATTCATGATTCATGATTCATGATTCAATTCATGATTCATAATTCAATTCATGATTCATGATTCGATTAATGATTTATGATTCAATTCATGATTCAATTCTTGATTCATGATTTGATTCATGATTCATGATTCATGATTCAATTCATGATTCATGATTCATGATTCCTTTCATGATTCATGATGCAATTCATGATTCATGTTTCATGATTCAATTCATGATTCATGATTCATGATTCAATTTATGATTTGTGATTCATGATTCATGATTCGATTCATGATTCATGATTCATGCTTCAATTCATGATTCATTATTCAATTCAATGATTCATGATTCAATTCATGATTTATGATTCATGATTCATGATTCATGATTCAATTCATGATTCATGATTCATGATTCAATTCATGATTCAATTTATGATTTATGATTCAATTCATGATTTATGATTCAATTCATGATTCGATTCCTGATTAAAATCATGATTCATGATTCAATTCATGGTTCATGATTCAATTCATGATTCATGATTCATGATTTATGATTTAATTCATGATTCATGATTCATGATTCATGTTTCATGATTCAATTCATGATTCAATTAATGATTCAATTAATGATTCATGATTCGATTAATGATTCATGATTCAATGTATGATTCATGATTCGATTCATGATTCATGATTCGATTTATGATTTATGATTCATGATTTAATTGATGATTCATGATTCAATTGATAATTCATGATTCATGATTCAATTCATTATTTAATTCATGATTCATGATTCATGTTTCAATTTATGATTCATGATTCATGATTCAATTCATGATTCATGATTCAATTCACTATTGAAATCATGATTCATGATTTATGATTCATGATTCAATTCATGATTCAATTCATGATTCAATTTGTGATTCATAACTTAATTCATGATTCAATTCATGATTCATGATTTGATTTATGATTTATGATTCAATTCATGATTCAATTCATAATTCATGATTCGATACATGATTCATGATTCATGATTCAATTCATGATTCATGATTCGATTCATGATTCATGATTCAATTCATAATTCATGTTTCATGATTAAATTCATGATTCATGATTCAATTTATGATTCGAGATTCATGATTCATGATTCAATTCATGATTCATGATTCATGATTCAATTCATGATTCAATTAATGATTCAATTCATGATACATAATTCATGATTCATGATTCAATTCATGATTCATAATTCATGATTCATGATTCAATTCATGATTCATGATTCATTTCATGATTCATGATTCATGATTCATGATTCAATTCATGATTCATGATTCATGATTCAATTCATGATTCATGATTCATGATTCAATTCATGATTCAATTCATGATTCAATTTATGATTCATGATTCAATTCATGATTCAATTAATGATTCATGATTCAATTCATGATTCAATTCATAATTCAATTCATGATTCATAATTCATGATTCATGATTCAATTCATGATTCATAATTCATGATTCATGATTCAATTCATGATTCATGATTCATTCCATGTTTCATGATTCATGATTCAATTCATGATTCATGATTCATGATTCAATTCATGATTCAATTTATGATTCATGATTCAATTCATGATTCAATTAATGATTCATGATTCGATTAATGATTCATGATTCAATTCATGATTCAATTCATGATTCATGATTAATGATTCATGATTAAAGATTCATGATTAAATTCATAATTCATGATTTATGTTTCAATTCATGATTCATGATTCATGATTCGATTCATGATTCATGATTCATGATTAAATTCATGATTCATGGTTCATGATTCAATTTATGATTCGTGATTTATGATTCTATTCATGATTCATGATTCATGATTCAATTCATGATTCGATTTATGATTCATGATTCATGATTCATGATTCATGATTCATGATTCAATTAATGATTCATGATTCAATTCATGATTCATGATTCAATTCATGATTCGATTCCTGATTAAAATCATGATTCATGATTCAATTCATGATTCATGATTCATGATTCAATTCATGATTCATGTTTCATGATTCAATTCATGATTCATGATTCATGATTCAATTCATGATTCAATTCATGATTCATGATTCGATTAATGATTTATGATTCAATTCATAATTCAATTCATGTTTCATGATTCGATTCATGATTCATGATTCATGATTCAATTCATGATTCATGATTCATGATTCAATTCATGATTCATGATTCGATTCATGATTCATGATTCAATTCATGATTCATTATTCAATTCATGATTCATGATCCATGATTCATTTCTGATTCATGATTCATGATTCAATTCATGATTCATGATTCATTATTCAATTCATGATTCATGATTCAAGATTCATGATTCATTTCATGATTCATGACTCATGATTCATTTCTGATTCATGATTCATGATTCAATTCATGATTCAATTCATGATTCATGATTCAATTCATGATTCATGATTTATTTCATGATTCATGATTCGATTCATGATTCATTATTCAATTCATGATTCATGATTCATTATTCAATTCATGATTTATGATTCATGATTCAATTCATGATTCATGATTCATGATTCAATTTATGATTCATGATTCATGATTCAATTCATGATTCAGTTCATGATTCATGATTCATGATTCAATTTATGATTCATGATTCATGATTCAATTCATGATTCATGATTCATGATTCAATTCATGATTCAATTCATGATTCATGATTCATGATTCAATTCATGATTCATGATTCATGATTTAATTCATGATTCAATTCATGATTCATGATTCATGATTCATTATTCATGATTCAATTCTTGATTCATGATTCAATTGATGATTCATGATTCATGATTCAATTCATTATTCAATTCATGATTCATGATTCATGATTCAATTCATGATTCATTAATCATTATTTAATTCATGATTCATGATTCATTATTCAATTCATGATTCATGATTCATGATTCAATTCATGATTCACGATTCATGATTCAATTCATGATTCATGATTCATTTCATGATTCATGATTCATGATTTAATTCATGATTCATGATTCATGATTCATGTTTTATGATTCAATTCATGATTCAATTCATGATTCAATTAATGATTCATGATTCGATTCATGATTCATGATTCATGATTCGATTCATGATTCATGATTCGATTTATGATTTAAGATTCATGATTTAATTCATGATTCATGATTCAATTGATGATTCATGATTCATGATTCAATTCATTATTCAATTCATGATTCATGATTCATGTTTCAATTTATGATTCATGATTCATGATTCAATTCTTGATTCATGATTCAATTCATGATTCAATTCATGATTCATGATTTATGATTCATGATTCAATTCATGATTCATGATTCAATTCATGATTCATAATTCATGATTTATGATTCAATTCATGATTCAATTCATGATTTATGATTCATGATTCATGATTCAAGTTATGATTCATGATTCAATAGATGATTCAATTCATGATTCATGATTTATGATTCATGATTCAATTCATGATTCATGATTCAATTCATGATTCATGATTCAATTTATGATTCATGATTCATGATTCAATTCATGATTCATGATTCAATAGATGATTCAATTCATGATTCATGATTTATGATTCATGATTCAATTCATGATTCATGATTCAATTCATGATTCATGATTCAATTCATGATTCATGATTTATGATTCAATTCATTATTCAATTCATGATTCATGATTCAATTAATGA